>NW_027072064.1:676676-871332 GCF_038088225.1 Cyrtonyx montezumae
CTACCAGAACCAGTGGGATGATTCCTGCTACTCCCCCTGCAACTACGGCAGCGTGTACAGCTACCGCACCTACGACTGCGGGAGCCCCTGCAGCTACCGCACCTACTACGACTGCGGGAGCCCCTGCGGATACCGCGGCTCCTGGGGGCTGAGCAGCTACCGGGACTGCTACCCCTCCTACAGCTCCTACAGCTCCCGCTGCTACTCCCCCTGCTCCACACGTTACAGCCGCCGGTACAGCTTCGGCAGCTGCTACCCCTACTACACTTGCTAAAGTAGAAATAGCGATGCTCCAGTGAGAATTTGAGCTCTTGAGACAGTGACTGCGGTTAGGAATGGCACTAAAGCGCTTTCACCTCTCTCCAACCTCTTTGAGCAATTTCAGATAACTTGCATTAGGGTTAGCTTTTGCTTCGTAGACTTCCTTGGTGCTTATGCTGCGTGTTTCGGTGCAGAGCTTTGCACCAGGAGGTGTAGAGCTCGGCCACAAAGCAAAGCAGGTGCTGTGAAGTGTGGAAACTGCACTTAAAGAATGTATGCATCCCGGGATAGTCCTCCTTTTCTGCTTTCCTGTAGTTGCTGTATACATCGCTGCTGCTTCTCATTAAAATATCTTGCATCATAGCATTGCTTTCTGTGTTCTTTTAATGTGCTGGCTTTCTTTCATGCTTAGCATTGTTAATTATTTACCCAAGATTTAGTCAAAAGAAGCCACTAGCTTTTCAGATCTGCAGGTTTAAGACCTGTGGAGTTCAAGGTGACAGAAGGCATATCAGGCAACTCAAATTCTGTCTCCTTCAAGGCAGTCCTGAATGCTTTTTCTATTAAAAAAAATAATAATAAATAGAACTAGATAGAAATGTGAAGATCTAAGGCAATTTGATCAGCAATTGCTGATTACAACCAGCCTAAGCTACACTACATTTGAGGATCCAAAATGCAACCAGACAGACTCAGTATGCCCAAATCCTTATGCATTTTGCAGCTCCTAAAGTAGACACAGAACCACATGGGAACCCACATCACCTGTTCCTAATGCACAGTAAGGTTTGTATATTGCCATTTCTCCATCAGAAGTACCTTGCATGGCCAATGTTGCTTGTGCAAACTGTGAGCCAGCACCCTGCCCTGCCAGGGCTCCTGTTGGGCACAATTCTTCCTACCCAGGCCATTGGGAAGAATTATTTCACATGAGAGGATGAGAAAGTTGGTCCCCACACTATGATGAGGCTATGATGGGAAGTCATCCATCCCCATACTTAACAGCAGGACATATGACAGAGAAGAGCTGCTGCAGGCAAAAGTGATGGTCAGCTCGATGACAGAGGGATGAACCTACCAGGATGGTTCCCAGGCTGGAATGGTTGGTAACCACAAGGAGGCTGACTCGTGCCAGAGATTTTCCAACAGGAGAGGTTTTTCCTCCCCATCTGCAAGAGTTTCAGTCTGGCAACACAAACCAGTCCGTGGGAGGTGAAATTAGGGGCTCTGGATGGTGTTCCCCAGTGGGTGGATGTTTGGAAAGGGATAGCTGCAGAATTCCCTGCCTCATCCTACGGCATGCCTGGAGCAACTGATCCCAGCAGAGCAAAGAAGTGAGGCACAACCTACACATTTATCCAAAAGCTCGTTCAGGAGGTTGGCAGAGCACATGACAAAAGAGGAACAGGAAGAAAAAGAGTCTGTGAACCCAAGGTTAACAATTCCCCCATCTGGTCTCCAAGGAGCACAGGGTACTTCAGGAAAATGGTTTCAGACAAATCATCCTCTGAGAAAGGCTGGCTGCATTCACCACGCTGAACTGCTTTACCAACTCCCTTTCATTGAAAATCAGTCTGAAAACACAAATCGGGGACATGTTTCCCCCACGTGGTCATGGACTGAAATTCAGAATCTGAAAGTCTTCATTTCGTAGTATCTCTGCTTTGTGCATAAATCTGTTTTGAAACCGTAAGAGAAGATATCACTTCATTTAATGTATTGTGACTCATGCGTTCCAGGTTAACACGAAGACAGTGGAAATAGATTTTCTTTCATTTAATATTCATAGAATCTAATATTCATAGAATATTCATAGAATATTCAGAGGAAAAGAACTCTAAGACCACACAGTCCAACTGTCCATCTACCACCAGTATTTCCCACTAAACCACTTATTCCCAATATTCAAGTTTAAATTTTGTACACAATGCAAAAAATAATTTAAAAAAATGTTTAATATTAACTGAAATGGCATAGTGGTGTTTTTACTTATTTATTTTATGAAATCAACATCAAAAATATTTTAAAAAATCAAAAAAAATTATATTAATAAATATTATACAGCCATTTTGAGATTTCAGAATGAACTGGGGAAAAATATACAAGGGTCATATCTCAAAAAGTGTTGGTTTTCTTATTTTGTGAGTACACACACATGGATGTACCCTATCTGCATGGATTAACAATTACATTTCTTATTTTTATCTAGTCTTACTATGGGCAGGTTAGGAGATGAAACAACTAAACATGCAGTGGCATAGGAGTTCAAGAGAACATGGAAAAATCCATCTTGAAATAAAATATCATTTTTCAAAACCTTCTCAGAAGTGTTTTAAATTCATAATTGCAAAAACGTGTTTTTTCTTGGTCCTTAAGTTAGTTCTGGCTTAAACTCTGCTACAGTACTGCTTGGAAAAAATGCTCCAAATGAAGAAATAACGCCAGAGATGTCAGCTGTCTGAGAAATGAAGATGACAAAAAGCAATTTAAGTCTTATGGGGATTAAAACCCTCAAACAGGCAATGGCGTCATGAATCAGAGCTCTTAGCAGCTACATATACATGCACACATATATATAAATATACATACAGAAAGGAAATAGGAAAATGAATCATGTAGTCTGTATTTCACCGTTGTACTTGCTTGTACCTCAAAGAATATCATCCAGAATATCACCAGACGATGCCAATGTAAATGATGTTTCATTGCAGTTGTGTTAGCAACATATTTAGGCATCAAAACGGTAATCATTATGTTACAGAAAATCTCACTGATGCTGTTTGCTGCTTCACCCACCACCGCCCTACCGGAGGAGGCAGAGCACAACACATAAAGACAAGAGCCTTTTTTTTTTTCTCATCAAATACCTCCTTGGATGACCTTCAATGCAGTGAGCCATGCCTAATTTGCATATTAAATGAGGATAATAACAGACATTCTGGAAATGCTGAGCCTCATCAAAATTTATGGTATCAATGTTCTTCCAAAACAGTCATTAAATTCTTAATTTAGCTGCATATTATTTAATTCTCGCTGGTTGGTTAGGTGCTGTAATGTTGTATAACAATCAGCAGTATGGGGATGGGACCCCCTGGGCTGAGCTCTCTGCTCTCATCTCCACATCATCTCCCAGGGCACCATCACCACAAGTCCCACCTGATTTCTCCCTTCCCAGCTTAGCAAAACCCCCGTTGCCATGGGGAACTGCAGCACCTCAGCAGCATTTTTGCTCCGTTGCAGCTCGTTGCAGAGGCACGGACTGTTTGGGCACCTTGCTGCTAGAATATCCTCCTCCTGCCCTCTCCAGAGACCACTTCCCACCTGCACGGAAGCATGGTCTCCATCCTGCCAATGTCCCTGGTCCTCCTGAGGGATCCTTCTCCCTCTTTTCCTGACTGATTTACCAATGCAAGGATGGCAGGATGCCCAGCTGCATTCTGCACTGCCACGTCCTGCCCTAACGCTTGCCCCAGTCAATGCTGGGACACCGTGAGACATGGATTTGTGCAGGATTTTCTAAGAATTTCTTAGAAATTCTGGAAGAAGAGAGACTAAAATAAATAAATAAAGACATTAAAAAGGCATTAAGCCTTAAACACATTGCTTGGATGCTCATTTAATTGATTCCGTTCTCATAGTGCATATGCCAAATTATAGACAGGAGAAGAACCTGAAGGAATCAATGGAACGCCTGTCATTAATTGTGACGTAAATGAATCAAAATACTTGTCAAAGGCCCTAAGCACATGCTATAATGTCTCTTTCCACCTCAGGTGTTTCAAGTCACCTTAAAATGTGCAGTATTTGCCTCCCTTCTAGGGGCGTAATGTAAAAATACACCAATGGGTTCCCCAGGTCCATGGGCAGCACAGCTGGTACTGCTCTGCTCTGCGTACCTTCCATCTCATTTCCAGTCCTCTCTCATCAGTTCCCAGAATGCCATTTGTCCTTGAAAGCTGGAAGATGAAAGAATCCCACACACTGTAATCACAATTTGTTACCTGAGGAATGCGAAAATTGTCCTAAACGTCGAGGAAAACAATTATAGCAATTGAACTGGTGATCTGCTTCTGATATTTGTTCCATGACTACCAAGCAATGGAAGCGTGCAGGGAACCACGCTGATTTCCATGGGTCTGAGAAACCATATAAAAGCACTCCCAGCCCTGAGCTCCCCACACTGCTCCTCTTGCTTTACTCTCCTCAGTCGACTCGGTGAGTGCAGACCCCATTGGAGACTAAATTAACATAGAAATAAGCTTGTTACTAACATGCTCTGATTTGTAACAACAGTAGAAATATTGTCCTGTAGTTTTTTAAGCTGTTAAGGTAAAAAAAAAAAAAGAAAAAAGGAGGGGCATTGATGGGTGAGCACTGAGACAAAGGGATTTGGGTATCATTGGTGAGATGTTCAACCTTGAAACAGGCCAAAATTGAGTTATTTTTGTTTCTTTTGACTTGGTGACAGTCAGCACTGGCTGAAATGATGGATAATGGGCAGAACTGTGTATTAGCCAAAGTAGAAGCTGCTGTTTTATGGAAAGATGTTGCAATAATGAATGCAGGCAGGTCACATTAATTGCTCTACTTGTACCCTTGCTAGAACTGGCAAACATAGGGTGGGTGAAACAAAGTCAGAAACCAGTGTCAGACAGAACAAGGAATAGTGCTGAGATGAAAAGCAGACAGGGAGATTGCGTGCTCCTAGGAAATCTGTCAGCAGATCCCTCTGGTTGTGATCCTGGTCACCCTGCTCTGAGTGGCTCTGCTGGAGCAGAATTGGGACCAGATGGACCCTAAAGTTCCTCCAGCTGTGACTACTCTGCATTTCTGTGACTTCATTAACGCTGAGACAGGTCCACTGTGCATGGTTGTTTCTAAAATCGTCTGAAAACACCGTGTGGGATTCCTGTCAGCCATTAGGACACCCACACGTGCATGTCTTGAGCTGCAGCAGGGACTGATCTCAGCTGCCCATCTTGGGAGCTCAAAAACCAAGCGCTCACAAACACCTGCATTTGGATATCTGCATCTGCAGGCTGCATCTCCTGTAGCAAAAGTCCAAAAATACAAGATGCAGCATTCATGTTTTAAGAATAGAACTTACAGAATAGAAACTGTCTCAGTTCTGAGTCTAATAAGGGCAGGAATGGTTTGGTTAAAACAGATGGCAAAAGCACATCCCAAGACTGAGAAATTTTTTCAGCTTCTCTCCAAATCCCCTTCCTCACACCCCCAAGCCACTGCTGCTCCCTGCAAGATGACCCCCCCCCCCCCTTCACCTCTTGCTGTTTGCAGGTTTACCTTCCACCCCCACCCCAAGATGTCCTGCTACTACGTGTGCTGCTCCCCGAGCTACAGGACCGTGAGGACCACCCGCCGCACCTACAGCTGCTACAGCCCCTGCTACACCTCCTGCTACACCCCCTGCTACACCTCCTGCTACAAACCCTGCTACACCTCCTGCTACACCTCCTGCTGCAGCCCCCGCTACATCTCCTACTGCAGCCCCTGCTACACCTCCTACTGCAGCCCCTGCAGCTACCGCAGCTGCTACACCCGCTACTACTACCCCTCATACCGCAGCTACAGCTCTGGGTGCTGCTACTACTAAACCCGACCCAACCCAGCTCATCTCAGCGACGTGTTCAGGAGTGATGATCCCCTCTGGCAGCAGTTGAAGTTACCACCATGGGGAGCTTGGCTGCTTTCTAGGATCAATCAGCACTTCTATTTTATTTGTCCTTTCTCCTTCTTTTGCACTCTTCAGCTATGAGCTCTCTTGATAGCCTCCTGCATTTAGACCCCTTTGGCAGCGGTGAGAACAACTTGCAGTTCTTCTGAAGCTTCTTCCAGTTGCCTCAGCAGCATTAAAGTACTTCTGCATCAGGAAAAAACTAACCTGTGTCACCTGCATTTTCACTAAAGTACTTCCAGCAAGGTGCTGCAGCACTACGTAATGGAGAAAAATTCCGGCTGTGCCTCCTTTGATCTGGATTTACAAGTACCTTGAGAACAAGCAACACAGCTTCAACAAAAAAGAATGTTCTGTACAGTGTAGCATAATGACTCATCGACTCCAGCATGCCGAAACTATAATCTTTCTGTATCTGTGTCAACTTCTTTTCTTATTGCATTAAAATTCTCTGTGTGAGAAAAAAAAAATCCAAGTTCCTGTCTTCTTTTGTCAGTCCCCTGGTTACGTGGATATAGGGAGAGCAGTGGCACACAGGAGGGAATTTCTGTCCCTCAATGCAGAGCAGCTGGCCCAAGGAAATGTGCTGTAATCTTCCCCCTAAACTGCAGAATTTTGAGGAATTCCACGACTTCTCCTTTGCCTTCATTAAATTGAAACTATTCCAGATTTGAGGTTAACACATTTTAGCATAATAGGGCTGGTAATATCTTCATTATAATGCTTTAAAATAGAAGAGTAAGGCCCAGATCTTTATAGAGAATACATAAAAGATGTTGAACAGTCATATTCCTACAAACCAAATTCAGGTTTTAAACTGGAAGAGGGTAGATTTAAAATAGATACTAGGAAGAAATCATTTTCAGGGATGGTGGGGAGACACTGGAACAGGTTGCCTAGGAAGGTTGAGGGTAATCCCTCCCTGGAAGCATTCAAGATCAGGCTGGATGGAGCTGTGAGCAACCTGGTCTAGAGGGAGGTGTCCCTGCCTAGAGCAGGGGGCTTAGAACTAGATGATGTTAAAGATCCCTTCCAACTCAAACCATTCTATCATTCTATGATATGATTCTATGTTTTATTCTTCTCGAAGAAGAGTTTCCAACCCTATTACCATCTATGAGACAAATTCCATTAGCAGCTGGTGGAATTTAATACATTTATACCTCACTAAGAAGAGAGAGAGAACAAAAAATTGGAAGAAAAAAAAAAAAGAGGTGGCTTTTCAAATGAAACAATACATTTAAAATAGCTCTCACAGTCCCTAGGGCATTTTGTCAGCTCTTGGTGGCCACAGCCCCAGGCCAGGGAAGTGGTGAGGAAAGGGCCATCATCATCCACACCACACAGCCACAGTCATTCATTTAAGTCAACCCTCTGCCCATAAAGGGCAATGAAAAAAGAATAATAAGAAGAGTTAGGAAAAAACAGACATGATCCAGCTGTCTTCTACACTGTGTGCTCTGAGCCTGCTCCCATGATCCTGCAGAAAAAAACACCCTGGTCCCATCCCTTCCCTTCCCTTGGAGTGCTGGACATCTATTTCTTCTAGCAATGCATTTAATTTGTAGAGGGAAATTCCTCCTACCTCGCTACTGGGAAGCCCCTTATTAGGAGGCTTAAAACATGAGCTCATAAAACACGAGTTTCTTCCAATATTAAAAACAGGACTATCTGTTAAGTACAGATGTTTGCAATCACCTGTATACCCTCTTCAAAATCACAGAATGGGACTTGTTGAAAGGGGCTTAAAAAGACCACCAAGTCCATCTTCCATAGGAAAAGGGAGCGTGGATATGGCTCCAGTGGTCCCAGTGTCACAAGTGCAGGTCACAGCTCCTGAGGAGTCCTATCCTAATCACATCCCATTAGCCCAACAGGAGCACCCAAGTGTTTAAAACGAACCATTGGTTGGAAGTGCACAAAGGAAGAGCCTGGCTCTCTTGAAAAATGCAGAAATGCAGCTGCAAATGGCCACACTTCCCAGAGTCAGGAGGACAAAGCTCTGTGGCAGAACCTTGCAGTGCACCAATGTACAGATAACTTTCAGACATCCCATATGTAATGTTCTTGATTTCTGGATATTTAAGAAATGGAAGTGAAAAATTAAAACCAAACGAACAAACAACAGAAATACAGTATTGATGAAGAGTAGCTTTTAATATGAAAGGCAGACATAACACCTGAAGTTGTACAGAACAGAAAGACTACATTCCCCAAGACATGGTACACCATGCCTGTGCCATTCATTCAGAATATATTTTGTTCATCACTGCAACAAACTCAAAAGCCAGACACTCCAGAAGCATTTCTGGAGTTTGCAGAGAATGGGTGTTGAGGAGAAGCAAGCTTTTGCTCCAGCAGTGGATGAACAGGAGAGTTTGGAAGGCAAGAGAGCAAATAGAGCAGGAGAAGATCAATCATTCTGAGCAGATGGGCAGCAGAGCAGAGCCTCAATGCCTCCACGAAGAGAAGCTGCTGACACTGGGCTCTGTGCAGCAGAAAGATGCTGCCAAGATTCACTGTCAGTCCAGGCTGGGGTTAATCCTCACATGTCAGCACCGTTCCTGCCAGGTTTACCAGCTCCCATAGCCGTAACGTTGACCGTATCGTGAACCGAAGTGATGACCGTAGCGGCCGCTGTACCAGCTTGGGTAGCCATAGCAGTCCCCATACAGGCCCCTGTAGCCAGCATTCAGACCTCCAAAGCCATAGTGGTCCCTAGAGCCATAGAGGCCCCAGTGACCATACAGACCATCATGGCCATAGCGGTCCCCAAAGTCGTAGAGGCCGCTAAAGCCCCTGTAGTGGTAGGGGCTGCTGTAGTAGTTGTGGAAGCCCCTGTAACTCTGGGGGAAATAGCAGTCATCGAGGAGGAAAGTCATCTTTCTGCACAGGGGGCAAACCTGGAACACAGCAGCATAAAGAAGAGCCAAAGTGAGAAATGCTTCCAGCTGCAATCACAGCTCAGAGCCCAAAGCCTTCTTCAAGTGGTCCCATGGGACCAGGGACAGATGCAATTTCCTTGTTACATCCCTTCTCCTATTCTCCTTCTCTCAGCTTTATCCATTTACCATTGTCAGTTTTTTTTTCCCGTTTACCCACACATCTTATATCATTTCATTTCCTTTCTTGCTTACCAGCTGTGGAATAGATCTATTACAGCTCAAAACTTTCCTGCTGCTGCTTCAGGATTTTTCTTAGCGAATATGATGAGGAGTTATCAATCCTAAATTTCTTTTAGGATATCAGCTTTGAGTACAGCTCTGCATTCCCAAATTTGTCAAGATAGTCTTCAGGAGAATTTCAAGGAAAGAGCTTTAAGGTTAAGTAAAGCTTGAAGCATCTGGTGTTGGCTGTGACAGCACATCACTGTTGTTGGATCCAGAGCTCCAGTTCATGCTGATTTCAGACTGGGATCTGCAGATGCTAACAGCCCACCCAAGAAGCTACAAAGTCACTAGCACACATCAGAACACCTAAAGCAGCTCCAAAGCATTGAACCTGCCCACTCTGCAAAGCTGTAAGCACAGGTATGAGACAATAAAACTTGAAAATTCAGGAAGCCACGATAATCTTAACGAATTATTAAGCCAACATTTCTAATTCTCATGGAAGCTTACCGAGTTCACCAGGAGGAGGAAGGTAGGAGAGCTGATGGAGTGGAAGGAGCTCAGAGCCCTTTTTATACTGTTTCTTTGCCCTGGCAGCTTATCTAAGACGCCTTGCATATTCAAAAGGTTTGTAGCCTTATTGGTTGGAAAACAAATTTGCCTGTGCTCATCATATCTTCAATTAATATAATTTTCTTCATTGTTTGGGATTATTAGTGTGTTCTCAGCCTCACTTAAGTCACATGTATTACAGGTTTCTTTCATCTTACAGTGTTCTAGGTCAACTACATTCCTGATACCATTTTATTGTCTTCGCTGTCAAAACTTAAGTTTATTTAAATATAATACAAAGGCATTTATAAGCTCCAAGCCATTAGAGGGAGAGAAAATTTCATTAAAATGTAATATTTTTCTACATCTGGAAATACTGTTGACCAAAAACGCTGATGTGTGAAGCAGGGGTTTCTTACTCAAAGGTAATGTGAGCATTTCTTCCGGAATTTTCTGTTACACTACAGAGCAACCTCAGCAAATAGAAGCAGCACCACCAACAAATAAATCTTAATTACATTCCTCCAAAATGTTGATCGTGAACAAAAGTCACACTGCTGCGTAAGCAGAAATAATGTCTTCAACAAAAAAAATGAGACTACTGCATCATTTGCACCTTAATTCATTAGAGAACATGACCATGAGCTCAGCAGAATGAAATGAAGAAAACAAGCACGAACTAGGACTGGAAAATAACAATAAGGATTTGGGGAGATGTGCTAAATGTTGCTTTCCAAGACAGTATTTTAACATTATCTTAGCAAAGAATCAAGCTTGTGTATCAAATATGGTAGAATCATGAAGAATACTGGAGTTCGCTGCAGACCTCCTTGCGTGACCTTCACCTAATTTCCTCCGTTAATTTGAATATAAAGTAAGGATAATAATGAGCAAGCAGAATGTTGAGGCATCCTCAGAATTTTGAATACCAAAGCACTTCATAAACACCCATTAATGTTTTCAATTTGCAAAGTGTTGCAGTACTTTAATATTAATAGTTTGTCACCAAAAGACACCACCAGATTTAATAATATGGTCAATTACAACATACAAGCTCTCCAGTTTCTATGTCCCAATAAGGTGATGCACTGTATGTTCTATTCAAGTCAAAAGCTAAAAAGCCTTTTCCAAAATAGGAAGAAATACGTGGGAATATTCTTAAAGCTGAATTTGAGACTTTTCTTGAAAATCAGAGTTATGGAGTGAGGAACAAAACCAACACTGCTGGCAAGAGAAGCCCACCAATATCACCAGGGACTAAGCACAGGTCACAGCGTCGCTGAACAGAGAATCTACAGCACACTGTATCTCAACACATCAGAAAAAGCCTACTCTTCTCCTTTCCATATGGTACCATAAATGAAAAACCAATTAGAATGGTGTACCTACATAAAGATTGCGTAACCGGTAATGGCCCTAACATACCATCTACCCAACTACAAAGAATTCCATGCAATTTTACTAAAAATGTGCTGAGCCTATTTCTTCCTGTTTTAAGATGAAAGAAATTCTGGAGGTATTACAGGCGTGTCATTACATCGAATTTGAAAAATATGAAAATCACTGACTCTGATTACATCAGTTGAAGGAATACTGCACGCAACAAGATCTATCACGTAACCAACACCGGAGTTCGAGAGGGTATATATACAGACCTCGAACTCCAGAGCTTCATTCGCTTCTCTCGAGTTCCTCTCCTCGGTGAACCGGGTAAGTCCACACTACCTCTTCTCTACCCTCTTTGATATGTCTTTGTGTGTATATATCTGTACTCATGCTGGTGCTTTAAAAATACACGTGTGTGTCAGTTCTCAGTTGGTAGATAGAGTGTTTTCTAAGTATTGTCAGCCACTGTGTTTTGTCTAGAGAGTCTGTGGATGCCCCATTCTTGTGTTCAAGGTCAAGTTGGATGGAGCCCTGGGCAACCTGGTCTAGTAACAGATGTGGATGTTGGTGGTCCTGCCTGTGTCAAGGGGGTTGGAACTTGATGATCTTTAGGGCCCTTTCCAACCCAAGCCATTCCATGATTCTATATGAGGAAAAAGGTTTGGGGGAATTCAGACTAGGCAGACAAATGAGGTGGCTAAGAGGTAAAAAACCTGCTGGTGAGAACGTGGGCAGCGTCAGCACATTCTGTTTGCTCCAGCTGAACTTTGAGCATTTTGTCCCACTGTCGACAGCGCATGTACTCATTCTGTTCCCTCTTGTGTCTTTCAGCCTTCCCTCCAACAACCAGCAATGACTTTCCACAGGGAATTCTACAATGACGAGCACTACTCACCCTTCTGCAATGAAGACCTGCATGGTTTCTGGGGCCTGAATGAGCACCGACTCAGGCACCCATATGGCTTCCACCGGGGCTACCTCCATGACAATAACCAGCACTGGGGCCCATATGGCTACAACAGAAGCTTTGGAAGTCTGTATGGGAACAGGAGCTTGAGTGCTCATGGGGGCTATTATGGGCATGGGGACTTTGGTTTTGGGCACCGCCACCCCTTTTCTCAGATTGGCCACAGATACTGGTATTGAAGCTGCTATCCATGCTAACCAGCAGAAATAGCAGTCAAGAAATGAGACAGATCCTTTGCTTAAGGCCATGGTGCTGAGAAACGCTGAGTACCCACACCTCTGGCTGGGTTCAGTGAGATGTGTGGGTGCCAGACGCTACCCTATATGTAACCTTCTAATATTTCTATCTCTTCTACTTATCACTCTAAATGGCAGTTTGAATTACAGCAAGTATTGAGGGCACCCTTACAGCGTGCTGAAAATCTTGCTTTACTCCACTAGGTGGGTTAGAAAGTTTCCTTTTAAATTAATTCACAGCCACTTTGTATTGCTATAGTGGTAGATATGGTCCTATGTCAACAAGGATCAGACTTTAACCGCCATGAAGAAGTCCACTTTGCTCAACTATGAACTTCTCCAAAGACAACGTGCAGAAAAAACTCCAGTTACATATCCACACTGCACCTCATACGGCAGCAACCAGAATTTATGAGCAACTTTGAGCAAGAAACCTCCCTGGACTGACAAACTCCATGAGGAGAAAGCATCATTTGGCATCAGACACTCTACTTGCTGAAGACCCTGTTGTAAAACTGCAAACTTACTCTTTCTGTAACTTCTCACCCTTTATTCATTAAAATGACTCTGCATAGTAACATCGGTTGTCTAGTCTTCTCCTTTTGTCTTTGCTGTCACACCAGCAGAAGGGGACCAGCAGCAGTGCCACTGACAAAACATACACTAAGATGGAAGCTTAGACTCCAGGTGCTAGGGAGCATTGTCAAATCTCCATTTGAAATACTCCAGCCCCAACTTGTTTCCCAAATTAGGAAGAAGTTCTACCATTTAATTAACTCCTGAGTCTGGATTTACACAACACTTCTCCAGAAAATCACCACAGTTGTCTGTCTGTACTAACACGCATATACTCCTGGAACAAGCTGTGTTCTTTGCTTGGAAAAAAAACTTCCAAAATAAATATTATTGAGTGGAACGTAAATTCAGGTGGTCTGACAAGGAAAGATAGCAATGCTTCTTAGGGTTAGAGAAAGACACCTAAGAGAAAAGACCAAAGACATCCAAGTTATGACCTCTGCAGAAGTCCTCTGCTTTGCAAACCGAGCAGCCAGGCTGTTCAAGCAGTTCCTGTCTGCCTGTATTATGTTCCCTTGGAACATTGAGCTGTCTTGATTTAGATTTAAAATAGTAAAGATTATAATCTGGCACGAAATGAGGCTGTTTAACAAGCACAGCCTAGACATAACTGCACGGAGCCCATACAAGCCCACTTACACATCAAAGACATCACCAAGAGTCAAAAAGGTAGTTGTACAAGTGACTTTGAGGGGACACCTCTGGGCTGATTTCAGAAAGATACCCTACATACCCCTTCTCTCATGGTACCTACTCACATGAGCATTTTATCAGCTGCCAGAGCTGAGGTCAGAAGCCGACTGGTGGAGCAGACTGCTGAAGCTGTTTTTGTAGACAGAGAAACGATGATAGCTGGCAAAACAGTCCCTTTAGATGCTCTACCTCCTGTTAAGCCCATTTCTTCATATCCTTGGTGCTTTTGTGTAAAACATTTGACCTTAGACTGAAACACAGCAGAGGACAAGACCCATAGACCCAGTTCTTCATCTGAGAAGGAGCAGCCTCAGGCAGAAGATGGGCCAGGCCTGCCACCTTGGCCAGAGTTTACCACTTTGCCCTACTTTGAGCAAGATGGAGTCAGATAGGGACGCCCTGGCGAGATTGTAAGGACAGCACCCTCCACCCTCGCCTCTTAGCAGGACACAGGCAGCAAATCACTGCAACCCTTTGAAACAGGCAAAACTGTTGTGACGCCTTGTATAATCCTGCTGCCAGCTGCAGTCAGCAGCAGGAAGGGCAGGGCTCCCCAGGGAAAACCTTGAGAAGTATTTGAGGTTCCCACCACAATAACTTTAGCTCATCTCCCTTGGGTGCCTTTAATTACCAGGCAGCTCTGTACCCATCAGGAGCACTGGGGTGATCATAGCAGTCCCAAATCACAGAACTGCAGCTCAGACCATCTCTTAACACCTCTGTGCATCAGCCAATAGCACTGATGCTCACCTCGCATGGATGAATCCTAAGGTCTCCAGCAGTTTCTCATACACCTGTTCACAATAGTGGGTAAAGAGCACTTCCCCGTTTTATAGGATTTTTTGCCCTAAGGCTTTAGAACAGTCATATGATTAGAGGAACTTTACCTGCCTGAGAGCACCACAGGGGACAGCTGGCTAATTTAGTTAACAGAAAACTAACTCCTATAATTTCCCTTAAACTTCCGAATGGCAGTCTGCAGCAGGATGTACTTACTGCATGCATGTGGGAAACTACCAATTTAGATGCACCTCGTGAGCAGCCCACATGAGGCACGCTGCAAAACAGTGCCTCCAGTGCAAAGATACACTGCCAGAGAGAGAAGCACTTTTAAAGGACGAAACAATATTGGATGGGACACTGGGTCCCTGTCTGAACATCTCCAGAGGATTTCCTAGATTACCTGGTGTAGGGAACCTGCTTTGGCAGGGGGGTTGGACTCGGTGATCTCTTGAGGTCCCTTCCAACCCCTATGATTCTATGATTTCTTAAACCGTAACACAACAGAGAGGCTCTCAGCATGGGAATCCTGCTTTATCAGAAGCAGCAAGAGAAATAAGAATCATTTCAAATCTCATTGTATTTTGATGAATATTCCACTCTCTTAATGCAAATAGTGAACCTAAGATGTGAAAGATGCTCCTACTATCTTATAAACCACGCCGGTGTCCTCTTCAGATGTTTAATATCTAAAGGAATGAAAGGTACACTGCAAATAGTTCCATAGAAATCCATCAGCAAAACTTCCCACTTTTACTGGCGGTTTGGTGTTTTGTGGTAACTGCAAGTCTCAACCTATTACGCAGAAAGGGCAACTTTGCACTCAAGTTTATTACCAAGTTTTATTTCCAAGCACACCATGAGCAAAGTAATAAAGATCTCTTCATCTGACTGTTGAGGTTTAGGGGATTTCTTTTGTGGGGAAGGATTTATGTGGTTGGAGCTGGTTGAACCAACTCATCCAGCAGTCAATTACACGCTATTACGGTGCCCGCCTGCTCTGTTTTCTTTACATAAGGATACTCCTCTAAAGAGCTCCTACTCCCAAATAATCTAACATTCTAGCATTATTATGCAATATTGCTTTATACCATTTCTTTGACAAACTCTTTATAGCTGTGCAATGTTTCAAACGCATACAACAGCACAGAAAGTCCATGAAATGTTTATTAACTATAAATTCCTGAGGAAATCTGAAAGTCCATAAATGAACTCAGTAAAACAGTAAAGCCTGAAACCAAACTCCTGACATTGGTTTCTTCCTAGGAACGCCAATCTGAACACACCTCTGCACCCATGCTCTTAGCACTGTTGTAGGGAGGTTAAGCCTGATGATACCTGGCAACAAAAACCACACTGAAAATAAAAGCCAGTCTTGATTCAGGAGCTTCACATTACCAGGAATAGAAGCAAAGCTGTGGGCAGCAGCTTTGCTAAGGGACAGCAATGGCAGAGAGGTGCTCACAACTGCTGCCAGATCTCTCTGGGCTATTGCTGTCCTGAAGCAGAGCGATAGGATCATCTCGATGCTTCAGGACAGAGATGAACTGGGAGCAGAGGAACACACAGACGCACACACACACACGCAGAGCCCAGGAACATATTGCAAGGTCATGTTTAATGAGAAAGAAGCAGATCACACAGAGGCAGAATTATATGGTGCAGATTACAAATTGCTTGTAACCTGTGATTTGATGCAAGATGATTCATGTAATAGCTGATGTTGTTTCCTTATTGCAGAGGCAGACGTAAAGCACAGAGCATGGGCTGGTTGACTCCAAGACCCTTTCTTACACCTCATTACCCACAGAAAGCACTGACAAAGCGAGCTAAAATGGGATCTTTGCCTGATCCCTTCACACTGTCACAATGATACCTACAGGTGTCCTACTGAATTACAAACTCAGTCGACTGCATTGAGAACAGAGTCCTTAGAAAGATGGGAAAGCATTAGAAAAAAGAAAAGAAAGCAAAGGGTAATAGGAGGAGGATGACAATGGATTCTTTTTCCTCAGAAGATCGGAACATCTACAGATGCACTTCATTAAGAGCCTCAAAGGTTCTTCGGTTCTTCCAAATGCTGAAGCTTCAGCCACAGGTCTACATCCTGCTCAGCATCTTCTGGATATTCCTCTTCCAGCAGGTCGTCGCTGGGTTCAGCATGGTCTGCAGCTCCCAACTGGGTACCCCCGTGACCACCGGGCACCTCCAGAGACCTGCAGGCCCCCAGGAGCAGGGGCACCACTGAGGCCACTTCCAACTTCAGGGGCTCCAACAGACCCCACGGTGCTCTGCTGCGGAAATGTGCTGAGGATTGGTCCAGGGATGGTGACAACCACCGGTGGAGGGTAGATGACCACAGTTGAATCAGGGCACTGCACCACACAGGGCTCGTTACAGCTGTTGGCGACGGGCTGGGGCACAGCCACCCCACACAGCGAGGGGCTGCCATCAGTGCACGGGCTTAAGGAGTGCGTCATTTGGGAGATGGATGATCTGAAGTGCAAGGGAACAATATAGGAAGAAGGAAAAAAATTCTTACAAGCTCCACGATCAAACATTAGACTACAGAACTACCAACAAGCAAGAGGGAAACACAGAATTTTTCATAGCTGAGTTCTGGGAAGACATCACCTATAAGGCTTATATCGAACTCCAGATCTGAAGAACGGGAGTTCATAATCCAGACAGCACTGGAAGATCAGCATTTACCAAAGCCAGCAGCTGAACAGCCACAAGATGATATATAAATAAAGAAAACTTGGGTTTGATACTACAGAACACTTGCATAGAATTTACCCTGACTTAAAACAAGAAAAAAAAAAAAGATTTCTTTAGAAAGAGGAATTCAAATCAAGCTTACCTACTGCGCAACAGAAATAAGAGAAATGGTCAGACACAGCTGTTGCTGAGTGTTTTTATACTCGCTTTTAGACTGCCCAAAGCACCTGAGTCACCAACATACACAGCATCCCAATCAATTACTAAACACGTTTCTTTCAAGACTTAACGTCGTTAATGAATGTCAATTGTTTTTAATAAATCGCACTTTGTAATTATTAGTTTGTCCTTCCTTCCCCCTGCGACCTGTGTGTTACCACTCTCCCATCTATTTCAAAAGCTGACATGGAAGGGAATGCTCTGAATGTCAGAGAAAAATCTGAAGGACTCTATCTTTCCTATGCAATATCTCCTCCACAAGAGGACTCAGTAGCAAACAGCCAAATAATGACTTGGAAGAAGAGGTCTTTGACTCAGCCCAGGAAGGGTTGCAAAAGTGAGGGATATGCTGCGTTCTTGGCATGGGGAAGCTGTGTTCATAACTCTGTGATGCAATCAGGCTAATGCAAAACCTGCTCAAAGCCCGGGAATTCTGTAGAAATCTTCAGTCTGAACTCTGGAGCAATGTGTCCAAATAAGTCAGCACGGCTTTTCCAATTAGACACAAGGCATGTGTGTCTTTAAAAATGAAATCTTTGACCAGACAAAAAAAAAAATTAAAAAGAAAGCGAAGAAAAAAAATGAGACTATGTAATATATGAAATTAAAGCATGCTCTACAGTGAAGATATAAATCATGACCTGATTAAGGACATGACAAAAAGGCAATAGATAGAGTGTGGCTTATGCAAGAATTTGACAGGTCACTTTTGCCAGCAAGTCATTTGTTCAATAAAAGGGCACCTTAAATCCATTATAATAACACATTACACATCCAGAACATTGAGTTCCTTTTGCTGATGAATCGCCACTGTCAGCATGGGGTTATCATCTACATTAAGCACACAGATGGACGCTGAGGTTCATCAACACTCAGCAGCAGAGTCAGCAACAGATGCAATGGCTTGCTCCGTGTAGATGGCTCCCCATGTCCAACTTGTCCAAGGTGATTTACACTTTGCTGCTCTTGTGACAGTAGAGAGGACTGGTTGGGGCTGTTGTTATAGAACCCTCATCTCAAAGCCTTCCCTCTCTGAACAGCAGCACGTTCTCAAGTAAAAGACATGGCAAAACTGCAGAATAGTTTCTGCCTGCCAACAAATCTCACAGGAAACCTCATATCAGACAGGTAGAAAAATAACTTGGAAGGACAGTACTAGACCCCATTCCCTTATCTGTTAATGGGAGGTAGAAACCTCTGTCAAGATTTTTACATTCCTTTAATTGCAAGACAAGATTTATCTTCATGTAATCCTTGATCATTATGGCCCCAGGACATTTGTCATTCCTTTGGGGAATTAGCTCTGCCTTTTCTATAATAGAAGATAACCATGAGAATTGCAACATATGTCTTTGTCTCAGCCAAAATCAGAGAGCAACTTAACCCCAACGTAAGTCCATAAAAAAAAAGTTAATCATCACTTTCAAGTTAGCCAACTGAAGACAGAAGAGCTGAGTTTTCTTTTAAAAGTGTATTAATAACATTGCATTGAATGAAAGACAAGATGAATCCGCTCTGCCTACACTCAGCATCACTGCAGGGCCCACGTGCAGCACACAAAGGCCAACACACACAGTAGGTGCACAGGTACCTTATGAAAACATTCACAAGCACATCGTAAAAGCTCATTAATGTTCTACACAGACAATGTTGTCATATGGATGTTTAACAAGAGCATTACAGCTCAAGCACCACCAGTGGTCAAAGAAAGAAGTGATGCGTCAGCTGCTGAACTGCAGCCAAGTGTCACTGCCTAAAGCAGCCAGAAGCAAATAAAGGAGGACAACAGCATGTGCATCGACTCAATTTAATAGCTTAAAAACGTTTGGGAATTAAATCTCAGCACCTTAAGAAGCAAAAGTATAAAGTGTAAACATAGAAATTGTCATCCTCGAGTCAAGAACTAGACAGAAAGCACTCGAGATGCAGATGAGCCATCAATACCTCCAGGTACTCAGGTGCTGATAGAGTGTGGAGTTATTCAGCATTTAGCTGTAACTATGGGATTTCTCAGTCAGCAGTTGTGTGTTATATTTACAAGTTCCATGAAGTCAGGAAGGGAAATCATTAAAATCATAGAAACATTTAGGTTTGAGGGGACCTTTAAGATCACCTAGTTCCAGCCCCCCTGCCATAGGACAGGTTGCTCGCAGCCCTGTCCAGCCTGGCTTTTAGTGCTTCCAGCGAGGGGCATTCACAACCTCACTGGGCAAACTGTTCCAGTGTCTCACCACTCTCACAGCAAAGAATTTCCTCCTGATATCAAGTCTAAATCTCCCCCTGTCCTGTTGCTACCTGCCCTTTTAAAAGGTTTTAAGAATCAGCCAGCAGTTGCCTAAGGAGATACTCTGAGCAGAAAAAAGGGAAAGAAATTGAAAAAAAGTGAATTTTGGCAGAACTGCCATTACAACTCATGCCATGACCTGTATCAGAGCTTGTACACATAGCTTAGCTTTGATTTATTGGTAAAGTAAGGGCCTTCCCAGTTACCACACCCATGCAGACCTACATTTACCCAAACACAGAACAGAATAGCACTGACAGAGGCTCTGAAACGACATCATCATCAGCGGACCCCTTCGAACTCCTCATAACTGCCCATTAAAATTGTACAAGAGCAAAGAAGTTCAAGATGATCTCCATTTCAGCAATCATGGGCAGCAATTTGAAGGATGAATATTCAGACAGCACGGGGCAGTGCCTACTCCATCCTCTGGCCCCATTTCCAGCTGTAAGAGCACCAGATACGAAGCCTCATAAAGTCAGGGAGGGACTCATAACCTTTGAATAGCACTGCATCAGACACACAATGAACGCCAGACGTCAGGAGCATCTCTCCCAGCCCTGTTCATCCCATAAAGATTCAAAATTGAAAGAACCCAGCAGGGTGTGAGGTACAATTCATGCCATTTGGGGATCAGAGTGTGCCAATAATCTCCAGTGAGCAAAATAATTACAACCAATGAAAGCTGCTCCTGTACAAATTTTCCCCCATATTAGGATTTGATCCACCACAGCTCAGGTTTTCCAGGCAGTCTCAGAGACCATATAAGAACACATATCTCCACACCTCCCATCCAGTTCTTACTCTCCTCTCTGAGCTCGGTAAGTTTTTTTGCCTGCTTCTATTTCTAAATAGCTAAATGTCCTCTTGCTGATGCTTTCAATTTGCACCTGAATTTACAGAAATACTCCTAAGAGAAATAAGTTGGCTGCTTCTTCCAAAAAGCTCTTTCCTATTTGTAGGCATAGATACAGGCATTTGAAGCTAAGCCTGAGATATAGAGAACCTCTGTCCATTTGGGATGTGGTGTTTCCACTTTGACCTGGCAATGTTGGTATCTTTAATCTGCCTTGAAAATCCTGAATTCTAAGTTTATGCTGCATTAGAGAGCACGGTTTTCAGTAATTTGAGCAAGACTGTGGGTATCTGACCTCCACCATAGTAACCAACCTGATTTAGACAACTTCAGTACCACAGAGGCTTTACTGTTGGGTTTGTTTTACAAATGCTGGGAATACCTGCTCTCAGATTGCAGCAGAAAGATGCTGACCCAGCTCTCCACAGCCTCGCAGCTCTGCTGATCCCTCTGTAAACAAATTGCACCGGTGGGACCTGACCCTCAGAGCTTTGTTCTTAGGGCAGCCCTGTCTGCCTGCAAACACAGCTGCCACTGCCTTGCAGCACACAGACGCCCAAGTGTCATTTGCTAGCGCTGAGCAAAGCTGATTTGCAGTCAGATTTTGAGTTTTAATTAGGAAATCTGAGGTCTCAGCACTTTCCCCCGTGCTTGATCACACATTTGGAATGGACAGCAGTGCCTTTGCCTTCAGGAACCCCATGGCAGGAGGCTTTGAGCTGGGCAGCACTGGTGCTCCACAGCTGTGAGCAGAGCTCAGTGATTCCTGCAGCCCTTTGGGACCCAGCTCCCACTGAGCAAACACAGGAGAGAAAGAGCTGGAGATAGCAAAGCTGGGAAAACAACCACACAGCTGTGTCCTGAGCTGGAATTATATTTGACTTTTTAAGTCATCTGGGGCATGGGCAGATTGAGCCCAATTTCAAAAGCTGCTTTTTCCCTAATGAACAGGAACCCAAAAAGAGTTCCTACCACATTACCCTGCCTACCACAAAGATGATCTTCCAATCTGTGATTCAAATTAGTAAAGCAAATACTTTTGCTTTCCCTAGTGCTAGCATAAACCGATTATAGCTTCATTGGAAGCTGCTGGAAAGGAAATAGCCCTCACTGCACGAGATGAGAACCTCAGCACCAACCCTAGCTATGCCATTGCTTCAGTAGCAGAAATATGCAGGTCCACTTTGCAGGCAAGCCACAGAATGCCCTTCCAGCAATAATAGCTACCTTCTTCATCTATTAAAAAATGTGATTTAAATGCCAAGCTGTGCAGTTTCTGCTACAGAATGAAGGCGGAGAATCAGAGCAGCAAGTTTCAACAGTGGAAAAGAGCTCATCAGGCAGAAGCAGCGATCTGCAGGGAATTAATTTACCTTTATTCCTTCCTCTGCTTTTTAGTTTCATCTCCAGCCCAGGACGATGTCCTACTGGTACCAATACAAGCAGCAGTGCTTCATCCCAGGTGGAGGGAAGCATGTCACGCCAGCATTCACGCAGTGCCACAGCCCTGTCGTGGTGAAGTCAGTGCCATGCACACCATGCACTTCCAGGGATGCCAAATTGTGCACTGCAAGGAGGATGGTGCAGAGCAGCCCCAAGTGCTCCACGCCATGCACATCTAGCTGCGTGGAGAAGCACGTGGTAGAGGGCCACTCTTCCTCCTGCAGCCACCAGTCTGCTTCTGGGTACAACATGATGTTCTCCCAGCCCCACGGGCAGCACCTGTGCATGCCACACTTCAGGCAGGTGGGTGTTACAGAACAGCCTCAGCTCTGTGCTCCGGTCCACGTGGGTCAGCAGAGTTCATACCCTTGCTCGTACCAGTGGTCTGACAGCTACCAGTACAGCTGTGGGCAGAACTAAGCTCCAGATGTGCACACCAGATGCTGAAGAGCAAGAGGGATGAAGAACAAGATGCAGACCCACATCCAAGCTCATCACAGCTTCCAGAGGTGCAGCTCATCCCTTTCTGCAGCCACTGGCTTGTGGATAGCCCCAGACCCTCACAACCAGCCCCCTTCATGTTATACTCCGCATTAGGTCTCACAGCTTCATATCTACAGCCTCCTACAGTCTCTAGTATGTTCACATCTTGACTTCTCTGCAATTGCTGGTGTAAAGGATATGTGAGCTTCACTACGAGCATTGTCACTCACACAAATGGCAGTGCATCTTCAAAGCAGCATCAGCTATAGCCCAGTGTTGGTACCAACCAGGTCCTTCTGTGCTAGCACTTATAAATGCACATTTCTTTCTGCTTTCAACTCTGTTCCACAAGAGGTGTTGTAAAAGAGAAACTGAATACTAGTGTTGCGCTTTGTTCTGGATGCAACAAGCAAAAATAAAACTCACCAACTGATGAAAAACAGGATTCTGCTTTCAAGTCAGGAGGATCTACTGCATGAAGCAACTCACTCCTGAAGCACTGCCTGCTTAAATATCCATCTCCAGTGTACCACCTCAGTGAATGGAAGTTCCTGCCTTATTATCTACTGTATATATGTAATACATAATAAAGTATCTACTGCATCAAACTGACCACTCTACTTTCCCCCCCCCCCACCTCTAACTCAGCTGCCTTCATGCAGAAAACCCCCAGCTGTACCACAGCGATGGGGGAATGAGCACTGCTTTTATCTGTGCTGGTAACACCGGGCTCCCACAGTACATCTCAGAACAGCTCACAGAAAAACTGACACAGCTGTAGAATGACTAACACTGAATCAATTAAACCAGCAGCAAATGCTGAGATTAAGTTCAAGAGCCACATATCAGGGCTCTGCTCCAGACCCTGGGCTACGCTGCTAGATGCAGCATGAAATTAAGCTATTTGCAAATTGAGGGGATATGACCCTGTACTCCGATAATCCCAATTAGATTTGCCCCCAACCATTACTTCTGCATTTGGAAATGAACTCCAGAAGTTCACATTCCATCACTCAGGGAATGTTCTGGGAACACAGAGGCAGGCACACACACCATCACACAGCAGCCAAAAGCTCAGCACAAAACACAGCAAGGATGCACCCTTAAATAGGAGAAGGGTTGAAGAAATAAAAGCAAGGTGACTGTCTCGGAGCTGAAAAATCAGAAGAGAGCCGCTCTGAAGCAGCGTGACTTCCCCAGAGTCAGCAGAGCTGAGGATGGCATAATGCCTCGTCCAAATCTGCCCACCAGGAGAGCAATAACAAAACTGCACTCTCCACCAAGCAGCCCAAGGGCATCTCTCTAATGTGGTGCATTCAAAAGAGGGCGAAACACAGACGTGGTACCCAGAGAGCTCTCTCAGCCACGAACGCATCACGTCAGCAGACTGAACACAGAACAGAGGAGCCCCAATGCATTCCCAGCTGCTGCAGCTCAGTGTGCCCTCCTGTGGGCACCGCCAGCCCTGCAACACTTCCAGCAGCCACGAGCTGCTCATTTGCAATTAGCCAAGATGCATTTTGAGGAGGTGCTGCAACTCGAGGCTTTAAAACACTTTGGGATGCCACAGAAGTAATCAGTAGAGAAAATATGATCTAGAAAATTGAAGTGAATAGAAGCTGTAAGGCTGCTCCAGCTGGACATAGCAACAGCAAAGTCCTTTGTAACAGTGCACAACACAGATTAAAGTGATCCCAACCTATTATCCAGCCCAGCTGCTAAGCAAGAACTGTACCCACGGTGGGGCTGCAGCACACAGCTGCCTCTTGATGTCACTCCTTTGCAGATCCGCCATCCAAGAGGAGAAAAGAGGAGGGACAGTTCTGTTTATAGGGTGCCCTGATCATTAGGAAACAAGACATAAGCACCTGGAAGCAATGTGTCCTCAAGCAGGCACAGGGAGCTGGATTTAGGGGTTTATGGGGCCTAACAGGTGATGCTGAAGCAGGCATTGATGAATCTCTAATGCTGTGGGTTTATTCAGAGATCCAATTTTGTTTTTCTGTTCACAATTCTGGTTACTACAGAAGCTGGATGGGAATCTCATGAATCTTTTTGCTCTCAGAATGCTTGAGCAGAAAAAAAAAAATAAAAAACAAAAACAAAAAAACAAGCTACCACAAGGTAGAAAATCAGAGTACCCTATAAGGTGAGTAAGCCTCATGCTTTGCATCGGTCTTGCTGTGATTTGCATGCACATGCCACAGTGCTTTGGCAGACAATTAAGAGATTTAGCAGACCCAGGATCGCAAAAAGGACTTAAAGCCAGAAGCAGTGAGAACAACTCAAGTCAGACACGGCAGCGTCGGCCGCCCTATAGAGCCCTGCCCTATGGAGAACCGCCCCACAGAGCCCCGCCCCACGGAGAGCTGACGTGCTGCTCGCAGCTGAGCACCGTGGAGCTCCACTCGCGATCCTGGAGCACCGCCTCGCGGTGCTGAGTTGCAGGAGCCGGGCTGGGCTGCGGGGAGCTGCGGTGCATCCAGAGCTCCGCTCATCACTGTGCTAATTGCACAACGCCTGCGGGAGGGCTGCTGCTCTCCAGGGACCTCTTCAGGCCACGGAGCCCGACCTCTGGGCACAAAAGTTTCACCCGCAGCACTAATATCGTCTCCATTCTCCTTTTTGAAGAGATCTGTGACATTGCATAAGGTGTTTTTGGTAGCTAAAGAATTAGGTGGGCGTGGGAAGGCGAAGCGGTGCAGAGCAATGTGCCCTGCTGTTGAAATTGCAAGTTGCTGCATTGCTGACAACCCCCTGGCTGTAAAGTCAGCGATAAAGTGATGCAACGTTGCAGCAGCAGCAATGTAGAAAAGCAGGTCTGTGAGGCTGGGACACGGTGTTGGCTCGCCTGTGACTAAGTGATGTGGTGGAGAAATGGGGTCAGCTTTAAAAGGAAAGAAGTGGTAAACCTGAAACATCAGATTACTGCATCTGCAGAGGCCAAATGCCACATCTCCCTGAGATGTAGGGATCACAGACCCTGTGAGACACCTCATCCAAATGTGCCAACTCCTTCCCACTCCCAAGAGACCTGGTATTTGACCTGAGTTTCTGGGAGTGATTACAGAGCTGTTTTACCACTGGTTTGTGTCTGTCTTTCTCATCACAGCCTCGTCCTGAGTGATGTTAGTGGCAGAGGAGAGCCCTGAGTGGAGAAAGCCCTTAGAGAGGGTCCCCTGTGTTGGCCACGTTCCTCTCTCCAACTGTCCTCACCCTATTGGACCAACTGGTGTTGATCTCATCTAAAAACCCCTGTGAAGCCTATGGGGAGTTCCCAGGCAAATAAGCTAACTGTCGGATATGACCACTGATGATAATGAATGGAGCAATTAAGACTTTCCATTTGATGACTGTAATTTAATGGGCTGGCTCAAACCAGTTGAATAACATGGGAAGGAAGCTACATTCATGTCATAGGTAAAAACTGAGCAGATGACCCACTAAAGAGCTGGGTGGGTCATACAAATAGGCAGTTATGCAGCCTGACTGGTCGGGTGGGGAGCAGCTCCTTTCCAGGGGGATGGTCCTGCACCCAGTCATCATCACCACGTGTCTGTGAGGGGCATTGAAATGAGGTTGGCCCTGACGCACTTGGGGTGCTGCTGGGAGACAAATGACAGGTTGCATCCTGGCATCTCAGAAATGCTCCCGTTGCCTCTTGGAGGAGAAAGAATGAAAATGAGAGCAATGACCGCTGCCAGAGAGGTTCCATAGGGAGTAGCCATTGCCTCAGTGCCAACCTGCATCCTCCAACCCAGCCCCATGGGGTGAGGTGCGTGGGGTCCATGAAACTGCTTGCAGGGTCAGAAGGATTGGGCAAAGTAGGACACAATATTTGCTCCAATGATCAGGGCTGCAGAGAGTGGAACAAGGTAAAAACACAGGTTTCTTGTCCTCTTTGCACCAGGCATGGTCCGCCTTCAGAAGATCTTGAGAAGCTGAATTAATGATGGCAAGAACTGCTTGCTTGGGCTTACAGGGAAACATCATATCTACCTCCTACAAGGGGATTCTGCTGCATAAATAAGCTGAAAATGCACAAAGGCTTTTCTCACACTGCTATAACCTCTGAGTAGGCTCATTAAAACAAAGGACTTTAATATATTTCTTATGCAAAGTGCTAGCAGGATGGGCAGTGCTGAGCACTTCCAATGAACACTGTGTCACGTACCTCTGAGCCACAGTGCTGAGTTGGATGAGTTAGTAACCTCCAGTCAGAACATCCCATAATTGTCTGACAAACCACATTTTCCCACAATTCCCTGTCAAACCATGTTTTCCCTTATGGCTGGGGCAGGAAGCCCAGCATGACAAGTGACATCCCTACCATGGGGCTCTGGGGTTGGTGCAGGCTGGTGGTCCCAATCTGTATCTCTTTCCCCATCTAGAAAGAAGAGGAAATGATCTTTCCCCACCCAATAAGGCAGTAATGGTCCTGGAGTGTCTCTGGTAACCAATTTAATACATCCAGTGGGCTCATTTGACTGGAAGTGGGAGTATAAAATCCACACAGAAGAAGGCAGGTGATGGCTCATTCCTGTGGGATTTGGGCTGCTTTATGCTCACGCTCTGATGCCTTCTGTGCAAGAAAACCAAGAATGAGCTTTCAGAAACCAGGAGGTGCCTCCTATGATGCAGACTGATGTGGGGTCCATCACCATGCCTCTCAATGCTCCCTGCTATTGATGCTTGTGCCCTGCTTCATCTCACTGCAGGCACGAGGGATGGAAAAGGCAGTGATGGGATGTGCCATGGAGCCCCAGCTGACATTTCCCTTTGATATACACCATAGAGCCTCAGTTGACATTTCCCTTCAACTGAGCTCCAACTTTCCTGTCATTACCAAATCGCTCAGTGATGAGACTGTGGGTGTGATAAAAGATCTGCATACTTAACGCAGCAGGGCTGTTGCTCAATCTTCTCTCATCCTTTTTGCTTTATCTCTTTGCTATCTCCCTTTGGTAGGCTCCTCTCCAGGTTGAGGCCTGTCTTGATACACCAGAGCAAGCTGTGAGGTCTCATGGATGATTTTTGTTTGAAATGTTGCTGCATTTCTCCAAAATTTCTTGATGTTTAGTTATTTAAAGCAACCATCTGTTTATCCATGCTGCCATTTCTTACCACCTGCAGCAAACTTTGGTTGAAAGAAGATGAAACATAGGGAGGGGAGGGGAGGGGAACGGAACTGTGGTGCTGCTGCTGTAGAGCAAGCCCAAGCCATCCCATTTCATAACCCCATTCCCTATTGATAATTTCCCAATGGGCTTCAGAAGAAGGAGGAATCAGGATGAGGAAAAGGGGGAAACTGAAGACAGGGTGTGCCCATGTCTGTCATGTATGTGTCAAACAGCAGGGAGCAGAGAAAAGTGAAACAAGGGAAGAACCCATTGCCAGAGTGACGGATTGCCAAAGCCACTGTATATTGTAGGGGAAAGTTGTTCTTGGGGTACACCAACCTCATCTTCACCTTCCATCATCATCACATTCCTTGGCAGAGTGACATGGAGCATGCTGTGTGTTTAAATGTGTTTACAGAAAGAGCCTTGGCCACAATCCTGAGTTGTTACGCACAACAGGAAACAAAAAGGGCAACTTCTTAGTGGATGGTCTTGAGGGAAGAGACATCGTGAAGAGAGCAAAGGTTTGGAAGTCCTGATTCCCAAAATAGAAGTAGAATGCAAGAGGTGGAGGAAGAAACATTTCCAGCTTAGAAATAATCCCTCCCTTGAGTCCCTGCACGCAGCTGGCACCAAGTTTGGAGCAGCAGAGGCAAGTCGTGCCTTGTCTGCAGACAGAGAGTGAAGAAACAGGCAGGAAAAGAAAGCAGTGCTGCAGGAAGGAGGAGAACACCCTCTGCTCAGCAGAGCTGGATCTGTGTCCTCAGGCCCAGGTGCTGATAGCACAGGAGCAGCAGCTGTCACCCTGAGCAGCACGTGGCATCTGTCCTGGTACTGTCTTGCTCTTGGTGAGGAGCACAGAGCCCAAGTGGCTCCCAGAGGCCTGTGCTCTCAGGGATGTCATGTTGCTGTGGCTCTTCATGCTGATCAGGGCATAAGGTTGCCTATAAACCCCACACTGACTCTGTTATGTGCCATGAGGATGCTGCAGATCACAGCTGTGTGGTGCATCATGGTGTTTTATTAAATGTTTTCTATATTCACTCAATAGGGTGAAGCTGAAGTATTTAAGTAGAGACAGAAGAAAAGCTGTTCCCAGCCCTCCCTGTCCTTGCTCCCACTTCCTCCTTACCCACCACCCTGCAATGTGCAAAAAGCACAGCTGGGAGAATTAAACAGAGAATCTGAGGTGTTCAGGTTGCTTAAAGCTGCATCTGCTGCACTTACTCCAGCAGCACATCAGGACGGATGTGAGGATTGTACCTCTTGCATCACCCACGCAGAGGATGTAATCAGGAGATACTGAGCAAAGCATCATGAGAGCACATAAACCTTGATGGCAATTATACTCCACCCTCCTGTGACAACTAGGGAGCTAAAGACTGTGCTTCACAGCACATGCGTTGTTCTTTGGAGTCTCTGCATTAAATCATGTGGAGAAAAGAGCTCTTACACCCACACAGCTGTGGCTTTATTCCACTAAAGAGGGCTTTACCTGGAGGGGGGGGGGGGGGTGTGGTCACTGTGCTGAGATTTTTGAGCTCTGGTTTAAGTCTCAGGTTTGAGGCTTTCCCAAATCACTCGAGCCCACGTGTTGAAATGGGGGAAGAATTATCCTTCATCTGATTCTCAGTCTCTGGTAATCAGACTTTGGGAAAAGGGATCTGCAGTAACTGAAGGAACAGTTGGTTGGAAGCAAAATATTTTTCATAAGTTCATAAGGTTTTCAACCTTCACCATGAAGTGACAGCCACCCTCTATCACCCTCTATCACCCTCTATCTATTTTTATAGCAGATTAAGACCTCAGATCGCTCAGCTGGGGCTGAGGCTGACTATAGAGCTCTTCGGTTAATGTGAGCATCTCATTTTGCTCCTGAAATGAAGGAATGCAGTGCCCAACTCTGATTGTCTTGCTATCCTCAGCAGCTTGGGAATACTCATGTTTTTCTGCTGGCAATAGGTCCTGTAACAAACTGGCAGCATGTGTCAGCACCTCTGTGTCGCCTTCACCCATCCCACCAAGTCAACAAGCCTCATTTTGAGCAACCAAGCCAAGCTGTTATGCCCTGCTCCCCAGGACAGGTCCCTACATCCCAGGATTCATCTATTATGTGCCAGAACATGCTAAACCTCTTACTACTGCTTCCTGAGTGCCCTTTATCTCAGTAGAGATAAACACGCTGTTCCAGATATGCAAAGTACATAGTGCAACCATGGCCCTTAATTTGGTTTTCAGACAAACAATGCATCCCTTGACATCTGTCTTTCCTGCCCCACTTCTCTCCCTGGTCCATGGTACAGCAAGGCTTCAGTATCACTGCCAATGTGTCTTCTTCACCTTGCATTTGTCCAAGTAAGTGAAAACTCAGACTAGCTGAGTCTTCCAAAGGTTTCCAGAGGAAATGTTTGGGCTGCTTATAGCTGAAAACCCTGAGCTGTTTCATTCTCTTTTGGCTGAGAGCCTTTAACAGAGTCCATGTGCTGCAGAGAAGTTCCCTTGTCACTGCTGGTGCTGCCTCCTGGGAGGGTGTGAGACAGGGGTGCCATCGAGGCTGATGGGTGCTCCTCACAAGCATAGAGATGAAATAATGCTGAGACCTCATGCTCCAGGGCAGGAATGCAAGGAGGCAGCAAGCAGCGTGACACCTCGAGATGATGGCAGCGCAGCCTGTGTCTCTCCATGGAGACGTGGCTCTGAAACAACAAAACAAGACAGAAGTGCCCCAGCCAGCTCTGAGAGAAAGATCCTTCCAGTGCTCAAGAGTTTAACTGGAGCTGGAGAGTTTTGTTGGGGGAAAGATGCTGCTCTTTGTAGTCATTCCAGTTTCCCAGAAAAACCTGCAAAAACAAATGATGCTCTCTCTGCAGGAGGAGCTTTTTCTATTCTCCCATACTCCCAAGAGTTTTGAACAAAGTGATGACTAAACATGCCCACTGGACATAGAACTTCCATGTCACATTTCAAAGCTGCTTCTTTCCTGTCATGATCACCCAGCAGAAGAGTCACTGCCCAGAGCATCTCTTTGCCATTGTGAATATAACTACCAGTTAGCATAGCAATGAAATAGCTTTTGGACTTTCTTTAGCACTAAAATCATGTAGGCTGACCGTGTCTTGTTAACAGCCCCAGGCACTAGCTAGGGAAAAACACTGGGAAGTACTGATGAATTTTTAACAATCCACCCCCAAGGGAAAACAAGTGACCATGCTCCACTCTCATGCCAAACTCTAAGTGAGAAATAGTGGTCAAGAGTCCTACTGCAAGTCCACATGAAGACCACTTCACTTCTCCTTTGGCTCTTGGGCCTTTTTTCCATCTGATACTCTGTAGGTCACATTTTTCAAAGCTACAGCAGCACCTGGAGCCTCCCGGATTTGCATCACTTCGGCCTCTGGCTGTTCAAGACATGTTTTGTCTTTTGGAAAGCTTAAACTCATGGGACTGGAGACACTATGCAACTCTGACACTAAACCGTGGGTTGATAATATGCTCCAATCAAGCTTCCACTTGCAACACAAAATAATAACACAGTAGAGCCAAATCTGAATGTTCAGAAACATGTTCTTGAATGAGAGATAAATTACTTATGCCTATAAAGAGTAAACTTCCTTTTTTTTCCCCCTTATCTTTCCTATTCTGGAAATGCTGGACCCTTTTGGAGGGTGAATGTGAAAGTAAATCCCTCTTTTTTTCATCTGGAAACCCACAAGCACATCCGCTTTTCTCTGTTTCTTCACTCTACTTAGAGTAGGTGGAGCCATGCTGTGACTTTGACATAGCTGAAAACAAAAGAGGTGGCGGAAGGGAGATATCAATCAAAATTATGCCCAGTAAATGGGTAGTTGTGATTGGGTTTGGTGGATAAATAAATCAATCACTGTTTCCTTAGAAGGATATAAACTCAGGTACACCAGGCTTCCTCACTCCATTTGACTTCCTTCAGCTGGTTCGTGCTGTGGGACGCGGTCACGGTAAGGCACTTCATGCTACTGATGGAAACTCATTTTCTGATTAGCCTTGGAATGCTCTGTTGGGAAAGGTGGGAGTAAAAGTGGCTTTTGGGTCTCATGATTGAAAAATTGTTCTTCATTTATGCTCATTTGATTTTATTTATATTTTTTTTCCTGATGGGTGGCTACTCAGTCACTTAGAAAAGATTGAGAGCTGGGACAGAAAACATCATCTTTGGAGGGTCTGCGATTTATTTCTGCTTAAAACCATGTGCTACTGTTGCAAGCAGGCAGCTCCAAAATATTACTGGACTATATCACTTGTCCATCAAAGGGATACAAGTTACTACTGCCAGCAGACAAGGACATGGGCTGTAGTGGGGGTTATGGGCCGTCTTTGGGCCCTTGTTGTTGTGCAAATGATGACCCATTGTTTCTTTTGTGACCTGAAATAATAATACCTATCCCTGAGCTTTACAGCCCTGTCAAAATTCCCCAAACACATTTGGATAAGGGTAATTCTGGTGTGCTACAGCTTTGTGTACCTCTTTCAATAGAATGCCACTCTGGCAATTTCCTAAGAGAAGTGACTGTGAAGGAATGGCTATAGTTGCACCTATTCCAGAAAAGATATATATTTATTCGTACATATATATGAAAACAAACAAACAAAAAGTTATGTTTGGATTGAGGAAGCCCTGTGGAAAATCTGATCAAGGGATATGGAATGATGTGGAAACTTCTCAGGCTCTTCTTGGTAATCGTTTTGGAGATGTAGGTTCCTCAGGTTGACAATACCCTTTAGGGATTACTTCACCTGGGGAAGGGGGGAAGAGAGGGGCAGTAATGCAAGATTTTCTCCTTCTGCATTTTCTAATGCTTGTTTTTCTTTCTTTTGGAGGGCTCTTGGCTCCTGTGACAATGGGTTCCCACCAGCAGAAGGGCGAAGGACAAGGGATCTCTGAGCAGTCTGGTGGATGCCATGGCGGGTGGCGGTGGAGGAAGCTCGTGCCATGGGGGTGGTGGAGGAGGATCCTGCCACAGTAGTGGAGGTGGAGGATCTATAGGATACCAAAGCCAAGGATCATCTTGCCATGGTGGAGGAAGCAGCAGCGGTGGCGGTGGTGGTGGGGCTATCTACCAGACCCACATATCATCCTCCTATGGAGGAGGAGGAGGAGGAGGAGGAGGAGGGGGAACTTCAGGCTACCAGGGACAAGAACCCATCTGCATTATTGGAGGAGGCGGCGGCAGCAGTGGTGGTGGAGGAGGTGGAGGTGGTTCCAGCCAACAGAGCCAAGGACCCATCTGCATCAGTGGAGGAGGAGGAGGTGGCTCTGACCACCAGAGCCAAGGACCCATCTGCATCGGTGGAGGAGGAGGTGGTGGCTCTGACCACCAGAGCCAAGGACCCATCTGCATCGGTGGAGGTGGTGGTGGAGGAGGAGGAGGAGGTGGTTCCGGCCACCAGAGCAAAATACCCATCTGCATTGGAGGAGGTGGAGGAAAAGGAGGTGGAGGTGGTGGTTCTAGCCAGCAGAGCCAGGGTCCCATCTGCATTGGTGGAGGTGGAGGAGGTGGAGGTGGTGGTTCCAGCCACCAGAGCCAAGGACCCATCTGTATTGGTGGAGGTGGAGGAGGAGGTAGTTCTAGCCAACAGAGCCAGGGACCCATCTGCATTGGAGGAGGAGGTGGTGGTGGTTCCAGCCACAAAGGACAAGGACCCATCTGTATTGGTGGAGGTGGAGGAGGAGGTAGTTCTAGCCAACAGAGCCAGGGACCCATCTGCATTGGAGGAGGAGGTGGTGGTGGTTCCAGCCACAAAGGACAAGGACCCATCTGTATTGGTGGAGGTGGAGGTGGAGGTGGAGGTGGTTCTGGCCACCAAAGCCAGGGACCAATCTGCATTGGTGGAGGTGGTGGTGGAGGAGGTGGTGGTGGTGGTAGTTCCAGCTACCAGGGCGAAGGACCCATTTGCATTGGTGGAGGTGGAGGAGGAGGTGGCTCCAGCCACCAGAGCCAAGGACCCATCTGCATTGGGGGAGGAGGTGGTGGTGGTTCCAGTCACCAGGGCCAAGGACCCATCTGCATTAGTGGAGGTGGAGGAGGTGGTTCTAGCCACCAGGGCCAAGGACCCATCTGTATTAGTGGAGGTGGAGGAGGAGGAGGTGGAGGTGGTTCTGGCTACCAAGGCCAAGGACCCATCTGCATTGGAGGAGGAGGTGGAGGAGGATCTGGCCACCAAAGCCAGGGTCCCATCTGCATCGGTGGAGGTGGAGGAGGAGGTGGCTCCAGCCACCAGAGCCAAGGACCCATCTGCATTGGGGGAGGAGGTGGTGGTAGTTCCAGTCACCAGGGCCAAGGACCCATCTGTATTAGTGGAGGTGGGGGTGGAGGAGGAGGTGGTGGTTCTGGCTACCAAGGCCAAGGACCCATCTGCATTGGAGGAGGAGGTGGAGGAGGATCTGGCCACCAAAGCCAGGGTCCCATCTGCATCGGTGGAGGTGGAGGAGGAGGTGGCTCCAGCCACCAGGGCCAAGGACCCATCTGTATTAGTGGAGGTGGAGGAGGTGGTTCTAGCCACCAGGGACAAGGACCCATCTGCATTGGAGGAGGTGGGGGTGGAGGTGGTTCATCTGGCTCTGGAGGCATGTCCATTCAGCAGCAGACCCAGCCTATCACCTGGCCACCACAGAGTAAACACAAGTAGTGGCTTTAGAAGAGAATCTTGTGACAAGAAAGCCCAGGATGCAAACATTATCTCATTAATTACTCCAGTAAATATAAGAATACTTGCATGACTCCTTTATTGTCTTCCTTGGAATTTTTCTCTTCAGCTCTCCAGCCAACCAGAACTTCCAGTGATGCGTACCATAACTTGCAGCCTGATGTGGGATTTCTTCATATATCTATTTTCTGCCTCAATTTTCTAGTGTTTGCACAAGGCAATAAAACTTCAGCTGTAGAGAACTTCAGTGTCTGAGTGCTTGGATTCTGTTTACACCACATGTTTTCATTATTTCACTCATTAGGATTTCTTTCTGAGGTTATGATGTTCTCCAGAGCAAAAATGCATTGCAAACCCACTGTAGAAGAGATGTTGGATTCACTGAGTATTTTAGGTCACCTTTAAATATCATTTGCTACCCTGACTTTCGCCCATCTTATATAGTACCCCAAAGTTAAACATTGCAGTCTCTCTGCTTCATCTACATATCGCACAATGCCCAAGGAAGGCATAGATAAGAGAGGGAAAATGCAAAAGCTCTTAACTCTTTAGTACAAAGGATTACAGGATGCCACTACAGGTGCGAGGCTGAGTCCTTTGCATGATAAAGGAGCTCTTGGTGCTCATAGCTGCACTAAGCAATAAGAGACATGAGGTCTGTCAAACCCTGGCTCCAGCTCTGAGCTTCTGGAGCATCCAGCAGCAGGGACAGGACTTCAGACAGCCCCTTCCAGGGCTGAGATGCTAAGCCTGGAGTAACTGGGGAGCACCTCACTCATGCAGGGATAAAACACCGCTCCAGGTATGAGTCTTCAGTGGGAGTTTCCCTATGGGAAGTGACTCCTTTGATGTGGTACATTCTGTCAATTAACAGTTGCAATGCGGAATGTAAAATAAACAGTAATATTTAATTCTTCTGGCAGACAACCTTGGCCTCTCCACTCTCCAATTTATTTCTGCTCCAAGTAGGCTGGCCAGCTTATTTTTGAAAGAAAAATAGTCTTTGAGAGTAAATACCAGAGTGAGAGGTTCTGGGGGAACTGAGGTGATCCTCTGTGTGGGAATGAAGAGGTGTCCATGCTGCTGCTTCCAGTTTCAGCCCTGTTCCAGTGGTGTGGTCTCTGCTCACCTCAACCCCTCACAACTGATGACTGTGGATGCATCCTAAACCCATTACATCCACGGGATCCATACAGGACAAATCAGTACCCAAGGGATATACCAAGTACAAATTGGGACACAAGGACCCTGCCAAACTGCACCAGTTGGTATGCAGGGACTGGATTCAGCACTGGCCAGTGTTTGGGGCCTGGTACCCTCTACCTGCAGCACTTGGGCTCCATGCTGGAGCAAGCATCACCCCTAATCCCAAGAGGCAGCATAAATTCCACCTGACCTCTGTACTGCCCATAGTGGGCCATGCAAAAAAAATTACCATCTATGTAAGACTGACACAGTGAGTAGTCGCAGGATGTGGGGATCTTCTACTCCCCTATGCCACCTCCGGTGACAGCACTCCCAACTACTGCGGCTCTCTCCTTTCTTCCAGACATTTCCATTGTGTTGATGGGATGATGGTTGGACTAGATGATCTTAGTGGTCTTTTGCAACATTAATGACTCATTGATTGATTCAATGATTGTTATGAACAATAGATATAAGTTCTCACACCATCCCAGAGGCATCTCCTAGCTCACGTGCAGGGTGCTGGAGCCCCACAGATCCCAACTTCAAACACAACCACGGGAAGAGAGCTCACATGAGATCCGTGCCCGAACTTTGAGTAGCCTAGGAAGTGATGCACTAGAGAGGCATTGACTTGATTCGATGAGTCAAGAGGATAACTGGTCTGAAAAAGCACAGTCTGTTCTACACGTAAGCCCGTCACCATTCCTCTGGATGCCTCGCAATCCACTAGAACAGTATAAAAGTCGCTTGGTTCTGTAGAGCTTCAATCACTCAGCGTTGTGCTGTTGTTCGTGTTATCAGAACCAAGAAGGGTAAGTCCATTTCTGCTGACAGGAGCAATTCTTTTGATATTTTGTGCTTGCAAAACAGAAATGCCTTGGTGGAGCATACAAGATGGGTGGTGGCTGGAAGCTTAGGGAGGTTGTTTTGGTGAATTTAAATTTTGTGTTGATATCAGACGAAGAAGGATCACCCCATGATACTGGAAATCATGGCAACACAGGTCCAGGTGGAACATCCACAGAATAAGAGACTCTAATGAATTCAGATTGATAATATTCAGCAATCTTGTTCTGTCCTGATAGTAAATGCTTTATATGTGGTTGGAATCCATGGATAATTATTATATGGAAGGATCTCAGTGAATGCACAGACCATCCTTTCAGTGAAACAGTAGTCCTAGTGGCAGAGGTCCTTCTGATAAAACTGGCTTCTTTTCAGTAACAAATACATACTTTCTTGCAGGGCCGCTGCTCAGAGATGTGTTCCCGACAGAGCTCTGGAGGCTGCCACGAGTCATCCTCCCAGTCTGGGGGATGCTGCGGTGGGGGCAGCTCCTCCAGCTACCAGGCACAGGGATCCTCCTGCTGTGGGGGCTCCTCAGGATACAGCAGAGGAGGAGGATACAGCGGAGGCAGTGGGGGATCAGCCCAGAAGATCATCATTAGCTCAGGAGGTGGAGGAGGAGGTTCTTCTGGATGCTGCGGTGGGGGATCCGGCAGTGGAGGCTCATCAGGAGGAAAGATCATCATCGCAGGAGGAGGAAGCAGTGGGGGATCTTCTGGATGCTGCAGTGGAGGGTCCTCAAGCTATGGCAGTGGAGGAGGATATAGCAGTGGTGGTTACTCAGGATCCAAGAGCATCATTGGAGGAGGTGGGAGCAGTGGTGGATCCTCTGGATGCTGTGGTGGTGGATCCAGCAGTGGAGGCTCTTCAGGTGGCAAGATCATTATTACCGGTGGTGGAAGCAGTGAGGGATCCTCTGGATGTTGCAGTGGTGGATCCAGCTATGGCAGTGGAGGTGGATATAGTGGTGGAGGTTACTCAGGATCCAAGAGCATCATTGGAGGAGGTGGAAGCAGTGGTGGATCCTCTGGATGCTGTGGTGGGGGATCCAGCAGTGGTGGCTCATCAGGAGGAAAGATCATCATTACTGGAGGTGGAAGCAGTGGAGGATCCTCTGGTTGCTGCAGTGGAGGGTCCTCAAGCTATGGCAGTGGAGGTGGATATAGTGGTGGTGGTTACTCAGGATCCAAGAGCATCATTGGAGGAGGTGGGAGCAGTGGGGGATCCTCTGGATGCTGTGGTGGGGGATACAGCAGTGGAGGCTCATCAGGAGGAAAGATCATCATTACTGGAGGTGGAAGCAGTGGGGGATCCTCTGGTTGCTGCAGTGGAGGGTCCTCAAGCTATGGCAGTGGAGGTGGATATAGCAGTGGTGGTTACTCAGGATCCAAGAGCATCATTGGAGGAGGTGGGAGCAGTGGGGGATCCTCTGGATGTTGTGGTGGGGGATCCAGCAGTGGAGGCTCTTCAGGCGGCAAGATCATTATTACCGGTGGTGGAAGCAGTGGGGGATCCTCTGGATGTTGCAGTGGAGGATCCAGCTATGGCAGTGGAGGTGGATATAGTGGTGGAGGTTACTCAGGATCCAAGAGCATCATTGGAGGAGGTGGAAGCAGTGGGGGATCTTCTGGATGTTGCAGTGGAGGGTCCTCAAGCTATGGCAGTGGAGGTGGATATAGCAGTGGTGGGTACTCAGGATCCAAGAGCATCATTGGAGGAGGTGGGAGCAGTGGGGGATCCTCTGGATGCTGTGGTGGGGGATCCAGCAGTGGAGGCTCATCAGGAGGAAAGATCATCATTACTGGAGGTGGGAGCAGTGGAGGATCCTCTGGATGCTGCAGTGGTGGATCCAGCTATGGCAGTGGAGGTGGATATAGTGGTGGAGGTTACTCAGGATCCAAGAGCATCATTGGCGGTGGGAGCAGTGGAGGTTCCTCTGGGTGCTGTGGTGGGGGATCCAGCAGTGGTGGTTCTTCAGGTGGCAAGATCATTATTACCAGTGGTGGGAGCAGTGGGGGATCCTATGGGTGCTGCAGTGGTGGATCCAGCTATGGCAGTGGAGGTGGATATAGTGGCGGGGGTTACTCGGGATCCAAGAGCATCATTGGAGGAGGTGGGAGCAGTGGTGGCTCATCTGGATGCTGTGGTGGGGGGTCCAGTGGTGGCGGATCTTCTGGAGGCAAGATCATCATTGGAGGAGGTGGAAGCAGTGGGGGATCCTCTGGATGCTGCAGTGGCGGATGCAGTGGGGGCAGCAGCAGTTCCTCAGGCCACACCATCATCATTGGCTCTGGAGGAGGCAGTGGTGGCTACGGTCAGTCCTCGCAGCAGAAATGCCCCATTGTCATTCCTCACATCGAGAGCCACCAGACCAAGCAGGCCTGCTACTTTCCCGGCCAGCAGAAGTGACCGCTCCTGGCAGCCCAGTGCTCAGCAGGAGCATCCCTGCCTTTCTCTGCTGCCTTGTCCTCTTTCCTCTCCACATGACTTCTTCTTGTCCCTTGATGCTGCAACCCCGTGCTGAGAATTCCCTGATGACTTTTCTCACCTTTCATTGTGATGCAAAATAAAAAACACTGTTTTCAGAAAGAACAATTTTTTCAACGTTGCTTCTGTTCTTTCTCAGTCTCCTGTTTAATTTCAAAATGTAAATAATCTACTGAGTGCATTGTGATGAGAAATCTTCAGCCTCCAGTGCTGGAGCTTATGGGTGTTAACAGGTCTTGCTCACAAGAGACCTTGTCGCATGAGCGTTGTCTGTGTCCCCCTTTAAATATCCACAGAAGCTGCATTATTAACATGGGGAATATCTCCACCTGTTTCCCCTTCCCAGATGAGGAAGCAAAGCACAAGCTCTGTGTTTCCTGAAGGGATTTCAGTGCAGACAACAGAATACTTTGGATCAACTTTGTCAGATTCTTCTCACAAAAAAAACCCATGCACTTCCTAGGGAACATGCAGCAGCTTTTGTGCTAATGGCAGCATCAAGGATTTTTTGGGATAGGCGTGACTGTGGTCTTGATTCTGCAAATGTTAAGCTAGATGTTTTTTATCCATCCACCACACACAGCTGGTAGGCAGGTAACAAAGTTAGATGTAAAAGTAATATTCCAGAGTTTATCATCAGCGATGCAAATGCTTGAAGGGCCACAACTGATTAGATTCTGTTTGTTGCAGAAAAACTAGGGAGCTCTCCTTATTGCCAGTGGTTTTTTCCTCAAGGCCAATGTCATTGATTAACACTGATGTGCCTGAAGGAAAAGTATAGCAGGGTCTGGCCAAGGTTTAACTCTTGCTCATAACAATACACAGCTTTCTCTGAGGTGTTGGGTGTGCAAAGTGTGCATGATAACATAACCTGACCTCCTGTATGAAGCAGAACTGTCCAACGGGGCAGAGAAGGGCCCAGACATGTCAGAGCAGAGTGACCCAAATGTGGGGCACTCCCCCCATGAACCTTTTTCATTCTACCAGGTGAGCTGTGTGTGGGGCACCAACTCTGTGTTTCCAACCTCTGTATGGGGTCAGCAGGTTTCATGGTGCTTGCAGGAACACTTCTTGCCAACCCTGCCAAAAGCCTCCACAGCTTTCCCTCACACCCTGGGTTCTGATGAGCCACAGCTCCTGGGTGCCCCTCTGTGCAAGTTCCTACAGGTTAGAGCCAGGGATCGAGGTGTTGTGATGCTCTGTAGTGCAACACCCACGCTTAATGGGCGGGAGCCAGAATTGATGTCAGACCTTGGATTTCTTATGGTGACTGGAAGAGAGCTTAAGACACTGGAGGGAGTCCAAAGCAGAATACAGAAGACCCCTGTACCCACTTTACCAGAGATGAGGCTGATGGCTCTGTCCCCACAGCACTGGAGTTGTGTTGCATGCCCAACATGTTTGTTGAGGAAGGGCTGAGCAACCTGTCACTGCTGTCACACATCCTCTCAGTTAAACCCCCCAATTACGCCTTCATCTGCTCCATCTCCAGCAAGGGTGGATGCTGTTGTCAGCCTCCAAGCACGTGTGACACAGTGGAAGGATGCAGGTGCTATGGAACGTGGCAGCCAGCACTGCAGACTCTGTGCTGATGAGTTGTCATTCTCCAGTAAGGCACATTCCATGGCAAAACACCCAGATTACTCCCTAACTTCAGTTTGCAGGAGCTGTTCAACATAGCAGGACCCCCAAAAATAACCTGAAGCAGAGGAAGAGTTTAGTGTGCTGTGGTTCAAGGATAGGGTCTTGGTGGCCTTCAAATGCATCTTTGCAGACAGAAAGATTTCAAGACCCCCCCAGTCCTGGCCATGCAACCCCGTGATCAGGACACCCAGAAAGCTGAAGCCGAGCACTGGTGTCCCCCAGCTCCATCCAGACTCTGCTCAGTGCATCATTTACCCTCCCTGTTTTCTCTAGCTCTACCTCACTTCAGCCTCCATCATTCGGCCTCCACTCCGTCCCCACTCCACTGAGCCCCTAGATACTGCAGCCCAAGAGAAAAGGATGGGGGGCAACCAAGAAGGACCTGGGAGATATTCAAGCACAGCACTTCAGAGCATGACCGCTGGAAGTGAATCATGGTGTAAAATTAGCAACAAGGGTATAAAACGTAATTGAAACACCATAGATCTCCGTTGTATCACCTATCTGCAGCAAGTGAGTCAAAGGAGGCAGGTGAATCCAGGCTCAGTAAATAAATTCATCAGCATTGCCTCACTTCCCTTACAAGACCAATATAAAGGCTAAAATGTCCTAGGGTTCCTCATTCGTCTACCACCAAGCCTTGCACGCATCTGTCTGTGTTGAAGGTAAGCCCGTTGATAGATACTTTCTCAATCCCTACACTGCCTTTCCTGCTGTCTCTCAAAGAAGAAGAGTTTGATGAAGCTACCATTCCAGTACAACAGGAGAACCTGGTGTAGATTGGAAGTTTGCTTGATTTGGGGTTTGTTGTGAAGCTTCAGAAGCAGTTCTGAGGGCTTCCTGAATAACAGTACTATTTCTTGCAGGGCCGCTGCTCAGAGATGTGTTCCCGACAGAGCTCCGGAGGCTGCCATGAGTCATCCTCCCAGTCCGGGGGATGCTGCGGTGGGGGCAGCTCCTCCAGCTACCAGGCACAGGGATCCTCCTGCTGTGGGGGCTCCTCAGGATACAGCATAGGAGGAGGATACAGCGGAGGCAGTGGGGGATCAGCCCAGAAGATCATCATTAGCTCAGGAGGTGGAGGAGGAGGTTCTTCTGGATGCTGTGGTGGGGGATCCAGCAGTGGAGGCTCATCAGGAGGAAAGATCATCATCGCAGGAGGAGGAAGCAGTGGGGGATCTTCTGGATGCTGCAGTGGAGGGTCCTCAAGCTATGGCAGTGGAGGAGGATATAGCAGTGGTGGTTACTCAGGATCCAAGAGCATCATTGGAGGAGGTGGGAGCAGTGGTGGATCCTCTGGATGCTGTGGTGGGGGATCCAGCGGTGGTGGTTCTTCAGGAGGAAAGATCATCATTACTGGAGGTGGGAGCAGTGGAGGATCCTCTGGATGCTGCAGTGGTGGATCCAGCTATGGCAGTGGAGGTGGATATAGTGGTGGAGGTTACTCAGGATCCAAGAGCATCATTGGAGGAGGTGGAAGCAGTGGTGGATCCTCTGGATGCTGTGGTGGGGGATCCAGCAGTGGTGGTTCTTCAGGAGGAAAGATCATCATTACTGGAGGTGGGAGCAGTGGAGAATCCTCTGGATGCTGCAGTGGAGGGTCCTCAAGCTATGGCAGTGGAGGAGGATATAGCAGTGGTGGCTACTCAGGATCCAAGAGCATCATTGGAGGAGGTGGAAGTAGTGGAGGTTCTTCTGGATGTTGTGGTGGGGGATCCAGCAGTGGTGGCTCTTCAGGTGGCAAGATCATTATTACTGGAGGTGGGAGCAGTGGAGGATCATCTGGGTGCTGTGGTGGAGGGTCATCTGGTTACAGCTCTTCTAGCTATGGTAGTGGAGGATCAGGTCAGAAGATCATCATTAGCTCTGGAGGTGGAGGATGTGGCTCATCTGGATGCTGTGGTGGTGGATCCAGCAGTGGTGGCTCTTCAGGTGGCAAGATCATTATTACTGGAGGTGGAAGCAGTGGGGGATCCTCTGGATGCTGCAGTGGCGGATGCAGTGGGGGCAGCAGCAGTTCCTCAGGCCACACCATCATCATTGGCTCTGGAGGAGGCAGTGGTGGCTACGGTCAGTTCTCGCAGCAGAAATGCCCCATTGTCATTCCTCACATCGAGAGCCACCAGACCAAGCAGGCCTGCTACTTTCCCGGCCAGCAGAAGTGACCACCCTCAGTAGCACAGCACTCAGCAGGAATAGTTCTCCTGTTTTCCAAGTTTGCCTGTTTCCTCCCCATGTGTCCTCTACTCAACCCTTAATGCTCCATCGCTATGCCATGAACTCCAGGGTTAAAAGCCTTTTGCCCTGTGCTGGTGTTGACTTCTTTGATCAAATTCTGCTCTATTATCAATGAGCATTTGTAGTACCTAATAAATATCATGACATCTCCATGTAGACTTATTTTTTTAGTTTCTTTTTTCTTGCTTTCTCCAGCAGCATCTCATTATCTTGGAAGCCAGAAATACATCATTAAAGTTAAATGACTCCCATTGAGAAGTTCAGCAGTGCATTGTCACAGCTCTAAAGCCAATGCATCGTAGTGCTCAAGAGGCTGTTGCACCTTTCCTTTCCTCTCAGCTCCAAAGCAGGACAACAACACATCATAAAGGATCGAACACTCACAGTTCCCAACATCCCCTTGACTCCTGCATTAGTGCTTCCCTTTCACTGCCACCCCAGAGTGTGGATCTGATTCCTCTGGGGCAGCAGCACCCAATGATAATGCCTGTGGAGCAACACAGAGCTGCTGGATGGTGCAGTTGAGGCTGTTGGGTTTCAACCTGAAGCACTGGGAGTGGGAAAAGCCCTCACTAGCAGTTTTCTGTGCCCAGAGTGTCCCACTGCCATGCCAGTGCCACGTCCTTGCTATACACCTTCCCTCCCAGCTTTGCAAACCTCAGAGCAGCTCTGCCCAGAGGAAAGCCTCCCACGCTGCGTTGGCTGAATGAGTCCAAGGCCAGCAGAAGGAAATAAAACCAGCAGCACAGCCCTTAGGCTGTGAAAGCACACTACACTATGCCTCCAGGCCTTAATTCCTCCTTGTCCATGTTAGGAAACCTGTTTTGAAGCAGCACCACCTCTTTGCGCTGCTCATTGCTCAGTGAATGTGGCCTTTTGCCAAAGCTGGGACTCACTACCTCCCCCCCCCCCCCCCCCCAGATAAACTGCTCAGAGCTGAACAGACCTGGTCCATCACCACAAGCTGAGCTGAGCACCAAGGCAGTGAGCAGACACTGTGCCAGGCAGTGGGACCAGCATGGCCACCACACATCCCATCGGTCCCTGGTGCTCTGTGGTCCTTCCAAGGGCACAGCATGGATAGATGCAAAAAGAAGGCAGCTGGTGGGTGACTCCTTCATGCCACAGTGGGTTTGGGTGCTAGGGCATTTACACCTCTGCAATTATCTCCAGGGTTCCCAGCCTTTCCCTTTAGCATCCTCACAAATCACTCAAGCTTTACTCTGACCCAAAGGCGAATACCCTCCTTAGGATACGTCTCTATGGAGCCACCAGTGAGAGGATGGAGGGGTCAGGTGCTGTGTGAAGCCATGGGTGCTTTTCTTTCCCTCTGGGTGCCTACTGACCCCATCCGTCCTTTCAGCAATGCCTGTGCTGCTAATGCTGCCGCGTTGCTAAGCCACAGCTTCCTGCCCCTTCCCCACTCAATGCCACCCTCTGCCCTGCATGCACTAATCCTCATGCTCAGCATCTCCTACACCCACACTCCCACCCACCCATCTCCCGCAGTGGATCTGCCTCGCAGCGATCCTTGTTTGGGGCAGGAGCACAGGAATAGAGTCATTAAGCAGAAAAATGGGGTTATTAAGCAGAAGTAGCAATTACTGCCACATGCAGGACAATGAGCAGCACGAAGGAGATATTGATCAGTTGTCATGAGTCAAAGCAAACATTGAGATCAGTGTTTGATTGGTAAATAAATCCTTGCCATTCCTTAGGGTGTCTCACTTCCCATATATGCTAAACGCCATATAAAAGTTCCTGTGTGTTAAAGCTCTTCATTCAGGCAACTTTAACCTTCTAAATGTGTTTCCAATGGCTGAGGAGGGTAAGTCTGCTTTTTCTGTGGCTTTATGATGGCATATCTGTGGGAGATAGATGGCTTCGTTTGGGATCTCAGGGTGTGTGTGCAGCAGTACCCTGCTGAGCATCCTCAGCACCGTTCTTGGGATCTGAATGACTTCTAGCTGTGATGCAGCCACTACTGCACTCCCACTTTGCTGCTGGGAAGTGAGGTGAAATCAGACCTCTGGGAGCCACAAGCAGGGTGTACACACAACTAAGTCTGTGGTGGGCTCAGCACATGGGGACCGGCAGAGCCTTCGCAGCTCCCAGCGTGTTTGTAAGGCGCGGGACATCTCTTTGATATGATTTAATAACAAGTCTGTGTTGTCCTTCATGGTGGTTACACATCTCTCATGGCTGTGTCGCTTATCTAAAGCACACTGGGAATGCAATAGGTGCAACAGCGTAGTCGGCAACGTCGCCTTGCTTGGAAATCTTGATACACCACTCTTGCAACACTTAAAAGCAGAATCAGGGATAATCCGTGCTATCTTTACAGCTCAGCTTGAGGACTGAGCGAGGGAAACTGCAGCAGTTTTGAGGTATTAAAATGCTTCAGCTTTTGATCCTCCGGAAATGCAGCCTAGAGATAGGAAACAGAAAAGCTGTCTCGTTAAAAGCCGAAACACTCTCGCATTTGAAGAATAGCAGAGTGTTGTCCTGGGATATTGCCATGGTGTAAAAAAAAAAAAAAAAAAAAAAAGATGAAGTAAAAAGAAGCAATAATTGATGGTTTGGGTTTTTTGTTTTCCTCTTTTCAGATTTTTCAATTTCTCCGAAGGAGATGCTCCCGCCAGAACGGGGGCTACAGTAATTACATCTCCTCAAACTATGGGGGAACGCCGAGCCTGCAGGGACATGGCTCCTTCTTCTGCGGTGGAGAGGGCTCCATCATCTACAGCCGGGGAGCTGTGCCCACATCCTCCCCCTACAGCATCACGGCAGGGTGCACGCCTGGCAGCGATGGGGTTGTTGTAATATCTGGAGGTGATAGCGAGGGGACATCAGGCTGGAGCACAACAGGGGGGACAGTCCCAATCTACAGCCCCCGGGGGACAGCGGGATATGGCATTGAGGACAGGGGATGGAGCATTGCTGGTGGCTCAGCTGGTGGTGGAGGATGCTACAGTGGGAAATTGGGTACGGGTGCTGGGAGAGGCTCCAGCTATGGGTATGATGCACCGCAGAGACAAAAGGCTTTAACTACAAGTGCTGGACAGGGGCTGTATGGAGGAACTTCAGGCTACGGCACCGGAGGAGAGCTCAGCTCTGGAAGTGCTGGGATCGCACAGGTCACGCAGCAGAAGTGCCCCGTGGTCATCCCTGACATCGAGCCCCAACAGATCAAGCAGAGCTGCCAGTGGCCCCCCAGCCAGAAGAAGTGAAGGACCCCACAGATCCCACTCTGTGCTCCAGATGTGCCACACTGCTGTCTTTGCCATGGACCAAGAGTTTTGCATTCCACCCATCAGTCTGTGCTTCCAGCATCAGGAAAGGGATCAGTTCTTCAGTGATGAGAAAAAAATCCCTTCCTTCCTCTCCATTTTCTCATGGGTTTGGAAAAGATCCCTTCCTTCCTCTCCATTTTCTCATGGGTTTGGAAAAGATTCCTTCCTTCTTCTCTTTTTTCTCATGGGTTGGGAAATAAAATATCAGGCTCTATAGGAACATCGGCTTCAGGATGACCTATTTAATTCTTCTCTCCTTCATTCGAGGTACATACAGACACCCAAAGAGATCACCTCAAAATGGGCTACAGAAGACTGGTTTTCCTATCAATACGATATGTACTTTACAACTAGATTCATTAAATGTCATGTTGATTTTAACACAATTAAAATACACAGTTCACAGCATCAGGAAAAGCTGCTTCCTTTGGCTCTGGCAGATGTCAGAGCCCCTCGTGCTGCTCCCACATTCCCAGCAGAGCCCCTTGACATTACACCCAGCCCAGCCCCCGCGAGCAGAGATGCAGAACGCCCAGGTGATTTCCCCGTGATTATTATTTACTACGTGACCTTGAGAATGCGGCACTGTTTACTGGGAGCAGTTTCACGGCCGGCCCCCATCCAGCAGATTGCAGGAGATGGCGTAAGCTGAGCACGTAGACATGTGCTTGCACCAGCAGCATGAGGCAACTCCAGAGAGCTGGTTTTGTCGCTTGCAGCAACCTGCTTCGTGGCACTGTGTGATAGGATCAGGCCCTAATTTAGGAGGAGGGAGAGGATGGCTCCTCCACGCTGCACTGATGGAGCAGAGTGGGGGTGGCTTGAGAGCCCAGTGCTGACGTTGGCCAAACATTGAGAGCTCCAGAATTGTTCTCAGGGCTTTGGGATTCCTCCAAATATTGGTAACCCAGCAAAAAGCACCCATAGATTGCCTGCTTTAAGGGAGAGAAAATGACGCACAGCTCCATTGTAAAATATTTTTTACCATTTCTGTTTTCACCCAGCTGGGGGAATTCTGGCTCTTTCAGCTCTACAAATACCCACAAAACTTCCCGTGATGTTCTTACAACAGTGCAGCTCCTGACTCCCATGCTCGGTGCCACAACGGGTGCCTGCACGCAGCCAAGTGTTGTAAGATGGAGAGCTGCAATGCCGGGAGCATTACACAAGATTTTGTCGCCCGCCATAATAAGTTCCATTCTAAAATTAGGCAGTGTTATCGTTTATTGGCATCTGCTTGTATTTCTCAAATCTACCACTTCATTATTGGTTCCTATTGTTCTCCCTGCTTCGCCTGCTGGGATGAGAAGGAGTGAAGGGCTCAGAAAGCTCCAACAACTTCCAAAACGTAATAAAGACCACAAGCATCCACAGACATCCTGGCTGTTCAACAAACTGGCCTAAAACCACTCCAAAATCTCACACACCTCAAAAAATAAAAAAGAGAAAAAAATACTTGAAAAGTCCACTTGTAATTTCCTGTCCCACCTGGCTGGTTCTTTGGGGCCCATCTCAAAAAGCACTGCACAAGCTGAGGTGATAAATGACCTAGAAGATAATACTAAATGAACCCAGCAGAGGAGGATGCTCTTGCACCCATGGTGCCAGGACCGGGCTCTGTCCCTCTGCTGTTCTTTGCACTCCAGAGCTGGAAGGCAGAGTTGTGCAGGCAGTGCACACTCTCACGTCTGCACCTGCACGTTTTCTCCTGTGTGCTGTATGTCTGGGGAGGAATAATTCGCTACTCATGGCTGCAGCTCTGCGATAGCATCCCTATGCCTGTTGGTGCTTGCAAAAGCCATAGCCACTCCACTTCTGTTTGTAAACAGGCAAGCTGAACTGTCAACAGGAATCTGGCTGCTGGGTGAAGTCCCACCCGATGCCTCTGGATAGAAACTAAAGGAATTGCTTTGGAGATAGCAAGTGGGAGCTAATCCTCTGCTTCAGTGTTTCCATCGACCTCAGCCCACCAAAACCTCACGATTCCCACGTTTGCAGAGGGAGCTGAGATATGAAACAAGTAAAAGCACTGAACACTGCTGGAACAGCATGGTACAGTCAGGAAAAGGAGAGATCGGGGCTGCTGCAGCTCAGCCCTGAGCCAGGAGCTGAGTAAGTGGTGGTGAAATGCAAAGCTGTGGTTGCACAGGGGATTGCAGGGCCCAGTGAGCAGCCAGGGTTGCAACAGCTGCTCCTTTGCACCCAGTGCACCGAGGAAGAGCAGGGTGAGCTGGGTGGCAGGCCCTGACCTCAGTGCCTTGCTCACGGCTTGCTCACACCTGAGGTTTGCTCAATCAGTGGTTGTCCGTGCGCATTTCCCATCACGGACAACGGCTGCTGCAGGTAGAGATGTCAGAGAAAAAAAAAAGTTAAGAAATATAAAAACAGCTATTTTAAAAGAGCAGTTCTGTTCAGTGCTTGTCGTGTTGGCTAGGAAAAATGATGGCAATGAGTATTAGTGGCAACTATATCAATACTAGTGCGTGGCTGTAAAAGTCAGGTGCAAATAGGAGGAAGACGAAATCACATTACATGCAGTCAGAATTCTCAGGTACAAGGCAAGGCTTCCTGAAGAGGTCTGCACTCCTCCCCTACTTTGCCAGGGCACTTTGCAGCTCTCAGTACCTTCCCTCATGCCCTCAACTTCGTTATCCTCCTTTTATTCCTGTATGAAATGACATAGGCAGAGAGAGGGGGACAAGAGTCGTACTGCAGAGCCATACCACTGGTTGGTATTTCTGGATGTCTGGTGGATGAGTGCACCTGAAGGATGCTCATGGAAGATGTGTGGTGAGGACTGTCTAACAGTGTGTTTCGTTTCTGGCATTTGAGCAAGACCCTTGCCCTGTGCCATCACCTCTCCTCTTCCCCAGGCTTTGGGTGAGAGGATTCAGCGAGGCAGAAACCCAAAATCTGCCACCTTTGCCATCCATTTTGCAATAGAAAACTCATCCTGGCATGACAGTGAGACAGCCAAGCCACCCACACAGTTTTCACTCTTTGTGCATTACAACCTGCATGGGGCAGGGTGGCAATTAAAGCTGTGTAACACAAGGAAGACAATCTACTGTATGACAAGTCAATCAAAGGAACAGGGTTGAATAAGCTTTTGAAGGTGTGGGTAATTAAGGCGGGGCTGTTTTGTAAATACATTGGTCATTTTCCCCAGGGGTTTTCAGGAAGAGAGCGAGGAACCATATAAAAGTTCCCAAATAGGAGAGGAGCTCATTCATTCAGCTCCGTTCCCTCTGCACAACCTTTCCAGACAAGGTGAGTTTTTGCTGCGTGGCTAATATTGCATGGCCAGGGAATTGTGCAGAATGGAGCTGTGCTGTTCTCTTACAGGGATGACTCCTTCTGCAGGCTCTGAGATTATGGAGATTCTGCTTCATGGGCAGGAGCAATTCTGCTCCATCACAGCTCTCTAGCTCACAACTCTCAGCTGGCTCTGCTAGGAAGAAGAATTTGTTGTTCTTACCAGGACATAGTTGCTTCGGGTTTCTAGTTATCAGAGGATGGACTGGAAATAAATGGAGTAAAGGAGAGGATGTGGGAATGAATGAGAGATGGGACTTTAATTGCATTAATGAGCCTGACTCCTTCACTAAGCTGCTTTAGAAAATGTAAATGTTTGTGGGTTGTAAGTATTAAGCTCTTCCTGCAGAAGTCTAGGAAACAACAGAGAAGGCAGATCTAATCTTGGAAAGGCAAGAGCAGCCCGGAGAGCCTCCAGCTCCATGAGCACAGCCTGCATGCCTCCTGCCTCCTTGGATCCTCTGCCCCAGGGGCTTGTCTCCTCCCAGGGGGTCAGATGTGTGCATAGGATGCTCCTGGATCCCTGGTGCATCAGGAAGCAATGAGCTGAGATTCTGCAGGGCACACAGAGAGTGAGAAGAGGGCGCAGGAGGGAGAGAAACATAGGAGTTCATTTCTTTTGAGCACCTGACTTTGAAAATGTATTCTGCTGTGGCTCAAATGCCACCAGTCCTGGCTGTAAGTTTATCACCTGCGCCAGGGAAACTGATTTTTGAGAGCCTTTTGTCCCAGTGCTACTGCACTACAGATTGACAGCAGGAAGCGCATCCGCTCCTCTGTGGCACAGATTATCACAGCGCATCCTGCATGAGTGCTTGTGGGATACACCAAGGGAGAACAGGCATGTGGAGCCCAGGTGACACAGAGATCAGGGTGGCACTGGGGGCACTAAGCTGGTGCTGATGATGTAGGAGCAAAGCCCCAAGGTGGGGAAGTGGGATGAGCAGAGGGGCAGATCCTGCCGGGCTCGTAATCACACCTAAGAAATCTGAATGCAAAGCAGAGCGTGGAAAGATGTGTGCATCTCAACACAAGGCTCTTCTCCTTCCCAGGGCTCCTGCTCTGACCGAAGATGTGCTCCCGTGCTGACAGAGGTTGCCACAGCTCTGAGAGCTCCTCCTGCCACAGCGGGGGCTCCTCCTGCCACGGCTCCGAGGAGGTTACCTGCCACGAAGTGAACGCTGTGCATGATGCGACGCCGGTGGTGGTCCTGCAGCCACAGGGCCCTGTGGTCACCGTGCCCGCTCAGGGCCCGGTGGCTCCTGCTCCATGCCAGCAGCAGCAGCAGCAGATCAAGCAGCCGGTGCAGTGGCCCACGCAGCAGCAGAAGTGAAGGGGCCGTGCTTGTTCCTCGCCTCTGCAGGGCACAGCTCTGAGCAGGGACAGCTCCTGCCCCTTCCCTCCAGCGCATATTGCCTCTCCTGATGCTGTGACATGGCACTGGCACATCAGAAATGTGATTTGCCCTCTTGCGCACGAGTATTTGTATCCGTTATTTTCCTGCTTCTGTATCCAGTAGCAAAGACGTGATATTAAAATGTAAAGCTCACAAAACCTGCTGGTGTCCTTGTGTGTTTCCACCTTCAGCATCATCTCCAAACTCAGTTTTGTGAATGAGAGCTGCCTTCCACGTTGCTTCCCCCTTCCCATTGCAGTGATGTGCCAAGGCTTTAGTCTCCACCCTTATGCATCTGCCAGACAAATCCAGATGCCAGGTTGGGCAAAACTGTCTGGGTTGAAGGTTAAAGCCACCCTGTGCAATGCCTGGCCCTGGGGCTCAGACTCCTGGCACATTCTGAAAGAGCTAAAAGCAAAGCCTTGAATTTGCAATACAGAGTTCTCCTTACATGGCTCCATCTAGGAAGCTTGTAACTCAGTGGTGGCCATGAACAAGAGGGCATAAGTAGAGGTAGGACCACATTATATTTAATCTTCCTTCTGATCTATTCTAGGTAAAGAATATGGGGTTAGATAATTTCTACAAGCACAATCTACCTTTGAAAATGCCAACAAGGACTTGTATGGCCTAGATGAAATATCAGCTGTTTCAAAAAAAAAACCCCTTGGGTTTAAGTCATGCCATGTACTCACTGCAGATTCCCATTCTGAACTGTAGACCCATTACTGAGCATCTCATAGAGCAGAGGGCAAAAAAAATAGAAGGAAAAAAAACCCTGAGTTTCAGAAGAGGGCTGAGCTTTCCTAGAAGGGGTAAGAAAACAGGAATATCAACTGGTGAGCTGTATTTCCCATTGCTCTGTGCTCAGCTCCAGCTTCTTCTCCAGCATCCACCAGCTGCCAAAATTCATGTCTCTGTGGGCTGAGAGCAGTGTGCTGTGTAACGCGCTAGATATTTAATTAACAAAGGCTTAGCACTGAGCCTTTGAAAGGAACAAGAAACTTATTATTAGCACTTGTTTTATTATTACTGTTAATTAAAGTGATGAGGCGCATCGTTCCCAGTAAGGATTGCAGGTGCAGGGATCAGAGATGTGCAGCACAGTACTGGGGGATGTTGCATGGAGCCACTTTCAGTGTCTGTCCCACCCTGGGAGGCTGAAACCAGAGCAGACAGAGACTCTGGGCTGGGCCTGAGCCTGACTGAAAGAATTTGAGGCAAAGGGAGATAAAATCTCCTATCTTCATGCTTTTAAAGCAGTTCAAATTCTCACATACATGCCCACTGTGTCGCGTCAGTGGATGAAGGAGGAGCTGGGGAGTAGAGACAGCACATCTCACCTGAGCTGGAGTTCCATTATCTCAGCACTGGAAAGCTGGAAAGGGGATTGCACCAATCCAGCAAGAAAACATCCTCACTTTCCTCCTGCCATCACAACACCAGTGCCAAGAGCAGCCTCTGCAGGAGCATTCCCTGGTGATGGCTCAGTCGATTCAGCAGCAGAGAAGGGGACAAGAAACAGGCCATGAAAGATGTGATGAACTCAAAGGAACCACCAGAAATGGGAGAGGCAAGGAGTGCCTCCAAAGCACATCTCTTACTGTCTTTTCTCTGCTATCCTTTGAGATAAGCAGGTGCAATCCACACAGGGTCCAACAGCAAAATGAAACTTCTTTTGGTCCCTGCTTTTGGTCCATGTGATAGCACCTTTTGAATGACATCAGATGCAATTTCTCAGAGAGAAAGCAAGGAGTATTCCGTAGAAGGTCTCTCCCTTTTGCACTATTTACAGTAAACAAGGTGTTTGGATTTAGGCAGAGCCAGGTCTGCATGGAGGGAGTAAACAGAGCTAGAGTCTATAAATAAGTTATCACAAGCGATCCAGATCAATCTAATCACATACCTTCACCAATACCACGGGTATGGGGGAAGAGGTGGGGTCAAAACGCAGGGAATGGGCTGGGAAGAGGAGGCTTTATAGAGACCTCAGTGTGAGGCACTGCTGGAGAATGGGGGCTTTGCCATCCCCTACCCACAGCCCTTCGTCTGCTGCCTTTGCTTCCCCACATCTGACTCATAGGTTTTATTTTTACCTCTCTTTAATGTGACAGCCGATTTGCTCCTGCACACGACCACGTATTTCTAAAAGCATCCACCAGCTGAAAGGTAAATAAAACTTTTAAGAGAAGTATTTATAGATTTGTGGTGTACGTCGTGATACCGCAGCACAGACACAAATAGGGCGGTCTGAGGGAAGGCAGTGATTCAGAGGAGCATCACTCAGAATCAGTTGTGCCTGAACGTCTAATCCCACAATGCCATCCTGGTGCTGACACATTCTTGCCTCTTATGTGACAAGGAATTGTAATTGCCGGATTATATGGGCATGACCTGTATGGAGACATGGGAAGGAACCCTGGGGTTCACCCATGATTCAGGGGAAAATCCACTGGGAAGCATGTACCTCCAGAACAGCAGGCAGGATCGTGTGGTTTTTTTTTCTTAAGCTACAACCCTGTCCCTACGTATTTCCACAAGAGCTGCAGAAATGTTGTGGCTGAATACTGGAAGCAGGGCAGCAATACCAGAAAGGGTCTGTCCCAACCAGAAGTTCACATGTCACCTTCAATATCATGAAGTTTAAGATCTTCATCCTTGCTATGGACGTAGGCACGTGACCCACCTTTGTACCACCTCAACTGGTAAACGTTTCCCCACATTAAACTAAAGGTGTTTCATTTAAAGCATTGGGAGAAAATAGGAATAAATTAAAGAACAAAGAGAAACTGGAGTGGAAAGTAATTGCACCTACGAGAAGATGAGCGGGATCTAAGTAAGACTGATGGCTGCACCTCAAATCAATGTGTTCTGGGTTTTGGCATCACTGTCACTGACACAGTGCTGCAGATTTAGGCAAAGGCAACATCTATAGCAAGAGAAAAAAAAATCATTGTTAGGATATTCCAGGTTGAAATTAGAAACCAGGAACTTCTTAGGGCTAATACTGAATCCCTCATTAAAGTTTCCGGTTCCATTGAGCAATTCAGTGAGAATATTCCTGCCCTAAGCATAATCCCCATGAGTTGCCACTCATAATCAGTTTTCTTCCACATGGACATGCAATCACGTTTGACTCTTGACCCATGTGACATCCCAGCACAGCTTGAAGAAATGATGCTTCTGCATTGCAAACGTCGCTTCCGCTTGATGCTCGATGTCCATGGCCTGATCTATTACGATTTTCAACACTGGCGTCACTTTGCACGAAATACCTTCCAATCTCTTTCATAGGGAGGTGGAGGAATTAAAGCTCTATTAATAACCCATGGGACAATTAGAATGCTAAAAGCACAGTGCATCAAAGGGAAAATGTAGGAAGCTGAATACAGCGGATAGAAATGGGCTGGGATATGTAATTACATTACACTTGCCAAGAGATGTCTCATGTCCCAGATAACCCTTCGGAAGAGTATAAAAGCTCTCTCACTCCGGTTTCCCTCATTCGCTTCTCTGCTCCCAAACACTTCCATTCCTGTTGCTGAAGGGGTGAGTCTACTTTTTCCTGTTTCTCCTCCATTTCTCTATGAAATCATCTACTTTCATACAAGCCTCGATAGAGCTGGAGTGCAATACCAGCTGCTTTGCTCTGGACCTTGGTCATGGGAGAGTCCAAGATCTTGTGACCCACAGAAGCTGTTTTATTAATGCAAAGGACAAGGGGGATATAGAGTTGCAGGTATAGACATAAAAGAAACAAACAAACAGAAACAGAAAGATTGGAAACTGCAGAGAGAGATAAGGACAGACAGATAACTTTATGGAAAAATATTTATGAAGTTTTTGAAGAAAAAGCACCAGGGGGTCTGCAGGGTCTAATATCTATAAAATGTCATGTACGTAATGCAGAAGGGATGAACATCCAACAATATCTAAGCAGTATTGAAATAAGAATTATTAATGAAGAACTAGAAATTAAGAAAACTGGGAATTTCAGTGCAGATTAGGGAAAGCAGGGGCTGCTGTACTGGTATGATATCTCTCTCTCTTCCCACAGCTTTGCCAACACTCCGGAAAGATGTGCTCCCGCGGGTCTTGCCACAGCCACGAGACCTCCTGCCATGGCTCCCGCTCCTCCTGCCATGACTCGGAGTCCTCCTGCCATTACACCATCCAGACTGTTCCCGTGCCCAAGTACTCCTACATGACACCGTGCTGCCCCCCAGTGCAGACCTACTGCCCCCCAGTGCAGCGTTACTGCCCCCCGGTTCAGCGCTACTGCCCCCCTGTCCCCTACTGCCCCCAGTACACCAAGAACATCTGCAAGCTGCCATCATCATTCCCCAAGTACTAGCTGCACGGCCACCTCCTGCTTTTGATGTTCAACGCCAGAACCGCCAGACCTCTGTTCCTATTTGGAGTGAATCCTCGAGTACTTCTTCTGTGATTATATTTTCTTCAAAATGTAAATTTGATCTCTTTTGATGTATTTAGCACTCAAGATCCAGCCTTTGTTCTTCTGCTAAAGCTTGGGAATGGCTTCTCCTGGTAGCACCTTACTTACGATGCCTCATCTTCCAACCATGTAGATAAGCCAATAAAATGTCATTGCCCAAAATAGAAAGTTTCATGCGTTGACTCTTTGACACCCTTACTTAAGAATCATCTTTACCTGTGATGACAGTGGCTCAGTTTCTTGCTCTTTTCTGCTCACACATCACCAAATCCTCACTTGCCAAAGTTTCAAAATGAATGAGAGCCAGTCATCCCAGCCATGTTGCTCCAGCGGGTGGATGCCTTTATATACAGCATATAGAGAGCTCACCTGCACCCAGTTAGCCTGGCACGGTCAGTCCCTGTTCCCTAATTCAGAAGTGCAGCACGCTTCATGTCTTAATCTGACTCAGAATTACGAAGGTTTTGAGGTGTCTAATAAATGCAAATAGGCACCTAGGGGACTTCCCTCACCCTCCTTCTTTCACTGGACTTCAAATTACTATTTTCAGCAAATGCTGAACATAAAATTAAATGTGAAACCTCTCTCTGCTTTTACAACCTAAGTTAATCCTTATCTCCCAGCTGAAAGCCCAACTAGCTGAGACGTCTGTTCCAGAACAGGATTGCTCGCTTCCTTCTGCCGGTTCCTCTGCATCAGTTTCATAAAGAGACGAACAATTAATTTCTGCTTATGTAGCTAACTTCTGGTAGCTGTGCTGGGGTGAAATGATGGCACTCAGCAGGTCAGAGGACTGACATCAGGGTCCTCCCAAAAAATACCTCTTCGTCAACCTTGTTGAGCTATTTCTACATCGCTTATGACTCCTGGGCTGTTCAGAGGGCTGCAGGTGAGATTCTCCTTATCAAAGGCTAGCTTATTTTTTGTTGAATTATGACCTTGAGAAATCAAAAGTAAAGTAAATCTAACCAAAACATGAAGACATACTGCCCTGGGGTGAGTTTTCAGGTTCAGCGAGATTTAGCATCTCACAAAAGGTAGCTATTCTGCCAGCATTTTTTTTAATTAATCGTGAAATCAAACTCCATAAGATATCTCCATAAGGATAACTGCCACCTTGTGAACTCAATTAGCAACTTTTCAGACCACCCTGTTCTAGCTGTAGGAGCACTGATCCATGGCTTGCTCCCTGGTGGTCCTGCAGCTCCCACCTGGATAAAAATCCCATGAAAGGAACAAATACCTCTTTTATTGCCTTCAAGTCAAGTCATAGGCCACTGTAAGAGAAAAGGTGAAACGCTGTAGAGATGCTTAAGTAAGAGCCCAAGGTGATTTGGGATCTGAAAGCAGGATGCGAGGTGATGAAAACCTAGTGGGTAGGATCTGATATCCTCATCTTCTAGGAGGGACATAAACAGGACAGTATGATGTCACGAGGAAAAAACAGCAGATCATCGGTGAACTCACAAGCGGAATGAAAAAAACTGGAATTGGGAACATCCTTCTAACATCATCTCAGGTGTTTAGGCATGAGGTGTGCTGGAGCCAGTCAACAGGACTTCCCTCTAAGGATGGTCCATGTGAGTTGTGGCTGTTAATTATTGTCCCTTGTGTCACGACAGATGGATCAAGAAAAATGTGAGTCTGCCACACAGACTAAGGGGCAGCAGGCAGGGCAGGAGTCAACACTTTGAATTGCGGGTTGATGCAATGCTGGTTGCCCAATGACAAATCACCCTTTAACTCCAGGGCTAGGTTCGTTCATAATATATAAATATGTAGCTACCTACAAAATCCTCTTATAAAGCAGATTAGGAAATCCATTGCCTATTAACATGTTAAGGGAAAAATAATAATTGGTTATCCTGACTGTGTCAAATCGGAAATGCTAAAAAAAAAAGACACAGAAGATAAATATGAACGTGGTGATTTGTCAGCGTTGCCAAAGGATGCATAATCTCTCGGACAAGCCCATCAGGAGCATATAAAAGTTCATATCCCTTGCTACTCCTTCATTCAGCTTGACTTCTCAGTGCTGTTCCCTTCTCCTGCAGAAGGTAAGTTGGTTTATATTGAATTATCTAATACTTGGCATCAGAAATCATGCTGGATTTTGGCTGGCTGGTCCTCTGTTCAGACCTTGTCTTTCTTGTTTCTAGTTTGTGACTGAGTGCCTTTGGGGTGTAGCATGGAATTAATTCCCAAACTCTGTGGAAGTGGAAGGACAGACGTAACAACTAAATCAGCTGTAAATTTCAATCTTCAAATGCCATCAGCAATATCTTGCTAGGGAAATTTCCACCGGAGTGGGACCGCTGGAGAGTATCTCCCAAAGGACGTAGCTTTCTATATTTTGGAGTTAGGATGTCCCACATGTAGAAGAGAATGATTTTCCACAGGAAAAACCCACTAAATAGATAGATAGATAGATAGATAGATAGATAGATAGATAGATAGATAGATAGATAGATAGATAGACACAAGGAAGGACAAAGGAATTTAGAGGGGGGCTGCTGTACCAGCATGACATCTCTCTCCTTTTCTTCCTACAGCTTTTCCAACACTCCGGAAAGATGTGCTCCCGTGGGTCCTGCCACAGCCACGAGACCTCCTGCCACAGCTCCCACTCCTCCTGCCATGACTCAGGGCTCTCCTGCCATTACACCATCCAGAGGGTCCCCGTGCCCAAGTACTCCTGCATGACGCCATGCTGCCCCCCAGTGCAGACCTCCTACCCCCCAGTGCAGCGTTATTGCCCCCCTGTGCAGCCCTGCTGCCCCCCTGTCCCCTACTGCCCCCAGTACACCAAGAACATCTGCAAGCTGCCACCACAATGCCCCAAATACTAGCTGCAGGATCCAGCCACGCTCCACCACCACTGACTGCCTCCTCCTTAGACACCTTGGCCATGGATTGATGCATCACTATGGACATCCCGGGGTCTCTACCCTGTGCCTCACCACTGCTGTGTATGACATGCTCCCCCAGTCATCTTTCAAGGATTCGCTCTTTCCAATGACTCGGGAAATGTTCTCTCCATGTATTCAGTGCATAATTACCACTGGGAATCTTTTCATGCCTTGCGTTTCTGTTTCAGACTCGTCTGGCTGTGGGAAACAATAAAGCTTACAATTAATGAGACTTGTATTCTCCTTTCATTTCCTTATTCACTTTTCAGGCACTTGGATTCTTCCCTTCATAGTCCTCCTCTAAAAGTGCCGCCACTGGCAGTGTCCAACAATTCCTGGGTACACTTGGAGAGAAAAGAGTCACATTAGTAGAGAAAATAAGTCCTTAGCTACCAAAGCTCCATGTGGACCTCAAGGGTTGAGCACTACAAAGCTTCCCCTCTTGCCAACAGCCCCCCAGTTATTCTGCAGAGGTTCTTTATCCCACTGTGTTGAAAACAAAATAAAACAAACAAAAAAAGACCCTTGACTGGAAATTGAATGGTAGCTTCTGGAAACAAGCAGAGCTCATTCCATGAAAGGGTAATAAGTAACTTACAGTTGCTAACCTCCTTAGTCATAAGTTCATAAGTTCATAAGGTTGGAAAGGACCTATAAGATCATCTAGTCCAACCATCCTCCTATCACTATCTCTACCCAACTACTAAATTAAGTCCTTAACTACTAAATTAAGTCCTTAAAAAGTCAATAAATAAATAGTCAATAAATAGTCAATAAATAAATAGTCAATAAATAGATAAATAAATAAATAGTCAATAAATAAATAAATAGTCAATAAATAGTCAATACATGCAAATAATATACTCCAAGCTCAGTTGTTCAACTTGACCGTATCAGTGCTATCTCTGTACAGCCGAGAAAAGTGAAGTCACACACTACTCTTCCCCAAGCACTGCTTGTTGCCTTCAGAATGGAGAAACGGACAAGCCCCAAGAAGGTCAATTTCACGTAAGATTCAGGGACATTAGTGCAGCATCAATTGCAGCACCATAACACCCTCTTATTGAGAAATCAACCAAATCCTGCTGCATGTAACCAGATGTGACAACACCCACATCACTCAAAAACCAGCATTTCTTCACTCTAGGCTGGGCTTTCCCAGTATACTCCTCTGGAACAGCTGTACACAATGGATGTTAACTCTTCAGAGTCATATTTTCAATAGCAGGCCCTGAATATGAAAGATTCAGAAACGTATGTGAGCAGCGGAACCTGAAGGCACCCACTGGGAAATCTGTGGAGAAGGTAGAAAGAGTTTATGGGATGTCAATAGGATGCTAGAGGATTAGAGCAGGGTGGGTGCAGACAGTGGAAAAGCACCAATTTCATCACCCAGGCAGATGCAGGCTCTCTTTTGTTTAGAGATGGAATCACTAGGACAGGTTGGTGGCTGACACTGCAGGTCTTGGAGGTCTTTTCCAGCCTAAATGATTCCATGACTTGCATTTGATAATATCGTTTCCTCTTGACACTAAACAACAGGTAAATTAAAATCCTGAGCTGTCACTTGAACACATCAGTTTGACTGCTACAGGAGTCAGCATTTCTGAGCCATAATGACATTTCTGCCCCTGATGCAATCCCAGGTGCCCAGTGGCACGCTAATTAACATCTATCAGATTACTGTCAGTCTGCAGGAAACAGGAAAAGTACCACTTCCCAAATCCTCATGGGGAATTCATTAGGAATGAAATATGGGAGGGAATATCACGCATCGCTGAGGAAGGGCTAAGACAAGGGCAGCACCAACACGTGCCATATTGAGAGCGTGAATAATCCCATTGCCATCGCACAGCGGTGTCTCATGCCAAAGATCACCCTTCAGAGCTGCATAAAAGCCCGCTCAGCCCAGTCCTCCTCACTCGACATCCTTTCCTGACGAACTTCTGTCACTGCAGAGGTAAGATCTTTCTCTTCATTCTGCCATCAGCAGCTTCACGTTGCTGTATGACGGCCTCAGTTGGGGAATGGGCTTGGGGAGAGGATGGTGGGGCTCCCCGTGTTGGCTTGAAGGTCCTGGCTCTGTGAAGGAATAATTGAGAGGGAGAGGGTGAAGCAGGACCAAGGGGGGACATGGGATAGACAGGGAAGAAACAGAAAGAGAGAATTCAATAGGGAGATCAAGAACAATTCTAAAAAGTAAGAAAGGAGTGGGTGAGGGTGGGTGAGAAGCACACCTGGGTCTCTTCTCATCAGCATGATCTCTTGATCCCAGCAGCTTTGCCAACACTCCGGAAAGATGTGCTCCCGTGGGTCCTGCCACAGCCATGAAACCTCCTGCCACAACTCAGGGCCCTCCTGCCATAACTCAGGGTCCTCCTGCCATTACACCATCCAGAGGATCCCTGTGCCCAAGTACTCCTGCATGACGCCGTGCTGCCCCCCAGTGCAGACCTACTGCCCCCCAGTGCAGCGCTACTGCCCCCCAGTTCAGCGCTACTGCCCACCCATCCCCTACTGCCCCCAGTACACCAAGAACATCTGCAAGATGCCTCCACCATGCCCTAAGTTCTAGCAGCAGAATCCAGCCGTGCACCCAGCTCTGCAACCTCTGGACACCTCCCTGCTCGAGGCACTGACCTCATCCTCAGTGTTCATCACTTACTGGCTGCTCCACTTCTCCATGAGCAGATGCTTTCAAAGCAGTTGAGGACCATGTTACGTGGGGGTGCACTACCTCTGGTTCATTATCGCTGTGCTGTTGGAGTTCTTTCTGCTGGTGCAATGGATGGTGTTTGCTGATGGTAGTTTCCTTCTTGCTTTACTGCTCCCAACTACAGCCAGAAAATAAAAGCTGCATTTCAAGCATTTTGGAGGCATTTAGTCACTACTGTACCCTACTCAATTTGTGTTGTTGGTTTCTTGGAGGGATGAGGGGGGGGGTTAGTGAGTTGAGCCATGTTTTAAATACTGGTGGACTCAGCCACAGTGCAAGGAGCACCAAGGAGGGGTGAAATTCAGGGAAATGCCCACAGCACACCACACAGAGGGGCTGCAAGAACCACACTGGGTTAATTCTGTGTGAAAACTGAGTGTTTGCACTGAGCAGATGCAGCGAGTGCGTAAGAGTTACAACCAGGGCCTTTCCCTGCTCAGTCACGTTTGCACTCCACTTCAGATCTCTGAAAGCTGCTGCTATATTTGGAAACAAAACAAAGCCAATCCTGCAGGGACATTAACTCTGCCAATTAAACATTTTCTACAGTGCAAAACGAGCAAAGGTTTCCCCAAGCATGATTCATCCATCCTGTGGGCAGGCATGGGGAATAGGTTGGGTGAGCTGTGCACTGGAAGTCCCCAGTAAATAACCAGTTGGTGCAGAAGCAATTGAAAATAGTTCTTTATAAGTTAGAGAAATTTGTCATTATGGAGGAACAGCTTATTAAAGAGGAAAAGTCGCCAGTTGAAGACAGAGGACAATTAATTGCTGAATTCTTCTTGTTGCCATTACTAAGAGATGGCTCATTTTTAGGCAATGGGTGGGAACTGCATTAAAAACTCCTTCCCTTCTTCATTCTTCACTTCTCCCCAGTTTGGTGTTGGGTCAATAACTGGGCTGGCTCCAATAGGGCGTTGGCTTTTATTGCTCACGAGTAGCTTTGTCTTCAGGTACACGCATTCACTTTCATGCCCCGGGCTTTGAACTTTCTATTCCATGATTAATCACAGCACTTTTTGCTTCCCCCTCCTTTAGTCCCACAAAGGACATTCAGCTCTGACCAGGTTACGCTTTCCACTATGCTCAAGCCTGAAGTTCTGTTAACTTCAGGATGAGAAGTTGCAGACATAACAGGGAAACGAGAGCAAAGGTTTTGTCAGCCCCAGAAAGATTCAGCACCTGCAACAGCAAGGATCAAACACTGGATGGATGTTTCCCTTCAATAGAATATCTAAAAAATAATAATCAAGAATCAGACATCATAAAAATTCACAAAGGGAAGAAGATCTCCATACCTGATGTTTTGGATAGCTTAGAGGAACGTTTCTGCTCCACTGCATGAAGCAACATAATAGCAGACTTCCACAACCAGGACAAACTATTAGCAAACCCCTAAAGGTTTAATGAGGGGGAATTTGCATTAGCTGTTACATGGCAACGATTGCTTCACCACATTCATAATTCACAAACAAAATAAACAACGCTGCCTTACTCTCAGCATCTTATGTAGGTCTCTGTGTTTGTTCACTAAGACTGAAAGGTAATCAGGATTTATATGGTTTAATTATTTATTTTATAGAGCTCTTCTCAAGGAACTGGTTTCTAGCCCTCAGCCTCTCTGACCCTTTCTCATGGCTTCAGCCAACACTGCCATGCCCAACAGCAGCACTGCTTTCCCAACCTACCAGCACAGCAGGTGAAGCAGTGCATCAGATCCACACAAAGCCCTACAGAAATCTGTCTCTCTTTCACTGACATCTCTCCTATCGCGCTGCTCAGGATCTCCCTGCTTACCACGTCAGGGCACCCTCCTGCTTCCCTGCAGCTCACCGGTCCCCTCCTGGCCATCCCCTGGGTTGCCACACTCCTCCTTTCTTGTAAGCAGCATGCAGATATCAGCTAGTGCCCATCTATAATGCTAATTGGGCTCTAATGAGTGGCAGCGACCTGGTGCAGCTGGGTCATTAGCATGAAGCTAAACAAACTCCATGGGAGGTGAAGCTCGTGTTTTAGCAGATGGGAAGCTGACCTTTGGAAGAGCTTGCTGGAGAAAGGGGACTTGGTGCCTTTTATGATAGAAAGGTACGAACCAAGCCCACCACGAGCTCCCCAGCAGACATGGAGTAGGAACAACACATGCTCGATGCTACCAGCAGTCAAACTGAACATCAGTAATGATTTCTTCTGATCTCAGCATCTATGGTTCTGGGTTTCACTGTGTTCCAGAAGCTCTGGAATGCAGAAGGTCTGGATCTTCTCACCTTTATCTCAGTAGAAATCTCCAGTGAAGATGCATGAGAAGGTGGTCTGGGGTCCTCTGGAGCTCCCAGGCATGCAGACCCTCATGGAATGAGCACAGTTTGCCCCAGGTGACCTCAGACACAAAGCATTTAATGCTCCAGTCACAGTTCTGGCCCCATGCCTTCCCCCTGACCGGAGACAAGTTGTTAGGCAGACATGGGTTCGGAATCACGGAGATGCTCTGCGCGTTATGTGAGGCCTTCAGGCCGTGGTACAAAATAAATATTAACATCATTAATGAATAATTGCAATACGATCATTACCATAGGCGCTAATGACTGCCAATGGGTGACGGAGAACTGAGCGTAGAGCTGTTCTAAAAATACCTTCTGTAGGTGGATCTTCCATTACTCGGGGGCATATGGGAACTTAAAAACCGAACAGGAATTTTGCAGATCAAGTTATGTTAAGCATATGCTAAGTATGTAAGATTTCCAGAAAACTTTTGTGTCGTGTTTTCACGTAAAGATGTCAGAAACTGGAAAAATATGGACTCTGGTTTGACCCAAATGCTATTCCACACTCCCATGATGAATTTTCATGGTTCTTCCATCTAAAATTTCTGGGTTTCGTGGCAACAAGGGCATGCATTTTCCCATATCTTGATCAAAGGATGAGATGTCAAGAGCTTTCTGCTTCATATTTGGTCTTCTGATGACCAGAGGCCCCAAAGAAAGCCATCAAGCTTTCCTATTTCTGCATTCATTAACAGAACATGGGGCCACGGAACTACATTTGGTGGAACTCCATGTGAAAAAAAGAAAAGAATCATATGAAGGAGTGACTGACACCCCAAAAGACTTTCCTCAATCTGAATTATGATTTGTATGCTAATTTAACCCTACCTCTGAACAAGCCATCCAACATCTCGGTGTCACAGCATTACCAGATGCAAAATGAACAGAAACGTGCTTGTTAATTAGTTCACGAGCGCCGCACGAGAATTAAATTGACATTAAAAAATTGTAAAAATTTCACAGAATAAATTGATAATAACACAAAATTGAGGGGTTGGTCAAAAATAATGAGGCAAAGACTAAACAGATGTGGGCACATTCAACAAATAAGTATAGGCTTAGTGGGTAAATCACAAATTGCTGTGGGGTACCTCATTTCCGTCAGGGCCATTTTCAGCTAAATAAAAGGTCTCCCTGTCCCTTTGCTCCTCACTCAACTGAACCCCTCAGTTAGCAAGGTAAGTGTTACCTAGGGTTGTCTGCTAACAATGGTTCTCATTTGGCTTTGGTCAAGCAATGAATGGAAATGCTCTTTGATCTACAACTCTGACATACCGGCTTTCCCATTCTGCTTGATGCAGAAGACCGTTGGTGTGGAGAGCTGAGGCTTTGGGGTGGAAAAGAAGCTTTTTGGGATGGGAATTCAGCAAGTGATGTTCATCAATTAGTGCAGGGAAGGAAGCTCCCAGGATAGCTCAAAAGATACAGAAATGCCAGTGGGATAGCACCAGGTGGCTCCAAGTCTGTAAGGCCCAGTTTTGTGCAACTCAATACAAATAAGTGGGAAGTGATGCGTGATATGGCTGTCCCCCGTGGGTCTAGACAGCAGCATCTATTTGCCAAAATAAAATACATCTCTGAACTCAAAAAGATGGATTGTATCTTAATGTGCATTGTGTTTCAGATCCTCGTTGCCCTCGAGTTTGGACTACACTACCAATAAACACCATGTGCCACAGCGTGTGTTGCTCTAGTGGATGCTGCTCTGTTGTGAAGAGCAAGACAGTGTGCTGCAGCCCCTGCCAGAAGACAGTCTGCTGTGATCCCTGCCAGAAGACACTCTGCTGTGAGAAGACAGTCTGCTGTGATCCCTGCCAGAAGACAGTCTGCTGTGAGAAGACAGTCTGCTGTGACCCGTGCCAGAAGCCATGTTGTGACCCATGCCAGACTTGCTGTGACCCATGCCAGAAGCCATGTTGTGACCCATGCCAGCAATCTGTCTGCTGTGACCCATGCCAGAAGCCATGCTGTGACCCGTGCCAGCAATCTATCTGCTGTGACCCGTGCCAGCAATCTGTCTGCTGTGACCCGTGCCAGAAGCCGTGCTGTGACCCATGCCAGCAATCTGTCTGCTGTGACCCATGCCAGAAGCCGTGCTGTGACCCATGCCAGACTTGCTGTGACCCATGCCAGAAGCCATGCTGTGACCCATGCCAGCAGACTGTCTGCTGTGATCCATGCCAGAAGCCGTGCTGTGACCCGTGCCAGACTTGCTGCGACCCGTGCCAGAAGCCGTGCTGTGACCCGTGTCAGAAGCCATGCAGTGATCCATGCCAGACTTGCTGTGACCCATGCCAGAAGCCATGCTGTGACCCATGCCAGACTTGCTGTGACCCGTGCCAGAAGCCATGCTGTGACCCGTGCCAGACTTGCTGTGACCCGTGCCAGAAGCCATGCTGTGACCCATGCCAGACTTGCTGTGACCCATGCCAGAAGCCATGCTGTGACCCGTGCCAGACTTGCTGTGACCCGTGCCAGAAGCCATGCTGTGACCCATGCCAGACTTGCTGTGACCCGTGCCAGAAGACTGTCTGCTGTGATCCGTGCCAGAAGACTGTCTGCTGTGATCCGTGCCAGAAGACTGTCTGCTGTGACCCGTGCCAGAAGACTGTCTGCTGTGACCCATGCCAGACTTGCTGTGACCCGTGCCAGAAGCCGTGCTGCAGCTGCTGTGGCCAGCAGTGCCTGCAGACTTGCTGCCGTCCCTGCTGCTGCTCCGGCCGTCTGTCCTGCTGCTCCTATGTAGTGAAGAAGAAGCCCGTTGTGGTGTGCTGCAGCCCCGTGCAGTACTGTTCCTCTGTGAGAAAGTGCTGTGTGCCCATCAAGCAGTGCTGCACCACCGTCAAGAGGTGCTGCTGAGCCCACTCTGTAGGAGAAACAGCTCTGCCCACCCTCGTCTCCAGTGTGCAGCAAGAACAGGCACAAGGGGACGGGGACCTGACCCTTCCTTCTGTTTCACACGATGATGGAGTACATCCCTAGTGATTTTCTTCTGGTTTCCAAAATTAAGCTGTCATCTTTCTTCTTTCACACTGTCTTTTAATTATCAAAGATCTGCAGTGCACTTGAGTATGTCACCCAGTGTACAAGGCATCGGATCTTACATATTCATTCTCTTCTTGGTGTATGGGACGTGGGAAACGTTTGCTGCTAATGTGATCATTCTGTATTTTCTCTCTTGATTTGAAGACAATAAAACTTGGCATTAAGCAAAATGCAAAGTATCTTGTTGCTTGGTTGTTCTTACCTTGTTTTGCTTAGAACGTGTCCTTGTCCTGGTGCTGTGTTCTAAGTCATCATCAGGCTCCTGAGGGCCAACATGTGCTTCATGACTTTTGGGAAACAGAACTGCTCAGCCCAGCTTCTCCTTGGCATGAATTAGGTCATGTCTAAAGATGGCAGAGCAGTTTGATGTTGTCTTGCACCCACTGATCCTCTGCCTCAGTTACTCATCTCAGTTTTGACCATCAACCGTAGTGGTTAAGGGCGATAAAACTGAAAGGTCTGAGTGAAGTATGCATAATTCCAAGTTCTGAAAATGCACCACCTCTAATGATGTGTAGGAACCTGTCTATGATGGTAAAGAAGACATGCCCCCTCCCTGGAAGCATTCAAGGCCAGGCTGGATGGGGCAACCTGGTCTAGAGGAAGCTATCCCTTCCTATAGCAGGGGGGTTGGAACTGGATGACCTTAAAGGTCTCTTCCAACCAAAACCGTTCTATCATTCTATGATTTCAACAGGTACTGAGAAGAATTAATGACTCACTGAATAGCAGTCACCATCTTCTTCCTCAAATACCTCTAAAAATAAAATTTTGAGATACCTTGGTGGATCCTTTTTATATTAGCAAAGATTTTCTTAAGTGGCATTCCTGGAATATAAGCACTGGAATGAAACCCAGGAGCTAGGATACAACTTAAAAGCTCCATTCCTCAAATAGCACACACATGAGTCAACAATACCCTCCACCTGGCTGGGACTTCCTTTACTATTAACATTAAGGGCACAGCTCTGAATTGTATGTCTCAGGAAACTGCCTTGAGCACTGTCTTGATTGCTCCTCTCAACCAGAGTATACACAAAGTCTGCATCAGAATAATCCTCTCTACTGCTTTAGACTCTTGAAAAGATTATCCAGGTCTTTGGGAGCTTTTAAATCACAGATAAATCATATTCAATGCACCTGTGGAAGGAGATCCTGCACCGTGCGACAGCACACTCTATCAGAATTGCGCTCTGCCAGGGAAATCTTGTGAATGTCAATTTCATCATGTGCAGGAAAAGCTGCCACTGTAGATTCTTCCCATTTCATAAAGCTACTGCCACTCCCAAACTCACATAACTGCCATGGAATTTTACAAAGATGTGGCATCCCTTGTAACAGCTGGAAGATCCAAGATCTATGATATTTCTGACCCAAATCTCCATTCTGCCCCAGTATCTCCTCAACACCATCATAAAACACTCATTAACAGCTTGCAGGTTTATGTCCATTTCTACACAGGAATCATCCTGGCCAATATAGAATCATAGAATCACAAGGTTGGAAAACACCTTCAAGACAATCCAGTCCAAATGCCTGCCTATCACCAGTAGTTCTCACTAAGCCATGTCCCTCAACACAATCAGCAATTAAGCCTGATAAAAGAGCAATAAATGATTTATTTGGTGGATGGCATGTTGGATTGCTTGCCCAAAGAGGACGTTACCTCCTGCAGCAGGTATCTGCCTATTACTGCGTGGCCAGTGCTCGCCTGGGGACAATTCCAGGAGAGACACCAACGTCACTGGAGATTTTATTCACATCTTAGGAAGGAATTACGTGTCCCGGCCATCACGGGTCACCTGCCGTCACACCAGCCACATGCTCTGTGTCTGCTGAATGTGTTTTTAATTGCCACAAATAGATGCTACTTCAGCATCATGGAACCCTGATCCTGTATCTTTGTCCCCTCTTCTTAACTAAAAACCCTATCAGCAGCTTCTTGTCACATGGAGATGTTCAGGCTCTGCACATGGCCACAGTAATTTTCCTCATCTTCAAATCTGTCTCGTGGCATCTCTACTGTTTCCAACTGAATCACACAATCAGAGCATTGTCCAGGTTGGGATCATTGGGGATTGGCATGAGGAAATGAGGTCAGGACAAGATTTCTTGAACATCATGCTTGTAAAGGTCACAGAATCAAATTCTTAGTCTGAAATATTCAACTTAAACTGATGAAACAAGTTTAGCCAGCATGTGTGCCATGAAAGCCAAGCTACCTCAGTCTCACAGACCTCAGAAACCTCGGAAAATGGGAAATATGGAAACAACACAGAGGAAAGCTCCATATATCTATAGAAATAAAAAGCAGAGGAGTGAGAACAAAGCACCATTGTGACAGTCCTAAGCACACTGGGAAAACAAACCCTTCCACCAACTTTGGATGCACAGCCACCTCTCAGAGGTGGAAAAAAAAAACCAATTCACATTTACCAACTGTTTCCACCAGACCCCAAAAATCTCAACCAAGCAGAGAGGGGGCACATGAGCCATGAAGCATGTTCTAGGCACGGTTCTCCTACTGCTGCAGCACCCCGGGCAAATTGCTGAGTGCCTCTGTGTCTCAAGGTCATTCCTGAGGAAGCGGATGGGATCATTGTACAGCTACATCCCATTCCCATTAATGTAAATTTATTAGAAAATTTACACCTGTTGTTCATACGTACGACTAATTATGGGGCAGCACCGATGTGGTGAGCAAGCAGAAAGAAGTCAAGATTAAGTACCGGAAGACATGTGGGACTGGGGGGTAAACGGTGAAGTCTGAATTGCTGAATAATGCCTCATTTCCAGGGGTACTGTTTGGAGCGATATAAAAGGGAGCCCACCACTGAGCTCTTCATTCACTCAGTTTGAGTTCCTCTCACCTGTTCTCACTGGTCAACAGGGTAAGTTGGAGCTTGCTGCTTGCTTTCTCATCTGCTTTGTATTGTATCTGTGTGCTCTGTAGGAAGTTATCCCTGATTTCCTACTCTGTCTTGTTTGAGGTCAGATCTAGAGATTGGTTTGGGGATCCACCTGGGTGGCATGGAACCAGTGCTGGCCATTAAGCCAAATGCACTGGTGGCCAATATCAAAACATGGAGACCTTGGGGATAGGCTGTTGTAGGATTCTGGACTTTGCCATTCGGTTTGGGATGGACTTGGGGATAAATGTGCCTTAAGCTCCATAAACTGAAATTCAGGCCGAGAAAAAAAGACTTTCTGTTTCCTTCCAGCTTTGCCTACACTACTACCCACACCATGCCCAACGGATGCTGCGGTGGTGGCAATAACTGCACCGTCTGCTGCTACAGCAGCAAGTCCTGCAAGACTCCGTGCTGCAAGACACAGAGCTGCTGCCCCTCGCAGTGCTGCTACCCATCTCAGTGCTGCTGCCCCTCCCAGTGCTGCTACCCATCTCAGTGCTGCTCCATGCCCTGCTGCATGCCCATGACCTGCTGCTACACCATGAGCAACAACAACAGCAGCAGTGGCTGCTGCGGCTGTGGCAACTAAAGCCCTGGGTACGGGGCAGGGTTGCCCTCAGCTCTCCTGCTGCTGTGCTCCTGGCTGCTTCCCACCTGGCTCCTCCTTGCTGGATATGGATATGGATGTGGCCCTAAGCACCTTCTTTGCTTAGAGACTGCAGATCTCTCCTCCTCCTTTCATCACCAAATGCCTGTAATGTGCTTTGAAGCTTCTACCCACTGATCAGTGTGACTTCCTTTGTAAGCACTAGTCCTGCTGTTAACTTTTCCTCTTGGTGTATGGGGTGTTAAATGCTTTTCGTCACTGTTTTGCTTCTGTCTGCCTGGAAAAAAAAAATGTGCATCTATTAAAACCTGTCGTTCATAGCATTGCAGAACTTGTGGTGGTTGTCTGTTTGCTACTGGGTGCACCCGGAGTGCATCACCGTTTCTATCGCGTTCTCTTTGCATCTTCTTCCAGCAATGGGTTGCTGCTGGCTTGATGATGTGGACCTGGGGGCTTTGAGCACAGAATGAAAACCTCTGTGTCCCTGATGCAGCTGTGAGCTTCTGCATGAGCCTATTCAGGTATAAGCTGTGTGTCTGTGCAAGCAGCATTCCTGCTTTCTCTGTAAAACTAGAAAGAAATAGAAAATAATACTTGAACGTATGAAGGATGTGAATGGCTTTTGGAACACTGACACAGCCACATCACATATAGGAAAGCCCTGTGCATTTTAAGCAGCTATCGGTTTACTTAACTATCTACAGAGAATCCCTACAAACAGTTCAACATTTATGAGAAGGAGGTCTTGTCTGTATCAAAATGTCTGGGTTTTCCAATCCAGAGCTCAGGCAGGAGAAGAAAATCTGAGACACATCCTTCGCCTTCAAGGAATGGCTGGGTCATTTGGAGTTACACCGAAACACAGTATGCGAGCTCTGCTCTGCAGTCCTCAGTCTGTGCCTAATGCCCTTTACCTGATTGCACCCCACATTAGCCCCTTCTTTGCATGAGGATCTGTAATCCACCCGTTGAAGTCCACGAGTATCCCAGTTACACACACACCACCACCACGAGTGGGAAGTACCCACTTAGATCCTCACCTCTTGCCACTGCAGGATTGGCAAATGAGAACTTTCCTTCTTGAAGGTGCAAGTGAAGTGTGCCTTTTTGATTCCGCCCCATTAATTGCCCATAAATAAAATCAGTTCTCACAGGCAGGCAATGTATGCCTCCTCAGAGGGCATCTGCTAGAAAGGAAATACCATGCATGTTCTCCTACCCTGCCTGGAGACCTTGCAATTACACATGTTCCTTCTCCAGCGTTTTGCTGAAGGAATTACTCTCATTCCAGCAAGGCTCGAGAAGGAGCTGGCAGGATTTACTGAAGGGTGAATCAGCACTGTGATCACATCTGCTCCCCTTGCATGATGCAGAAAGCAAAGCAGGGTCCCTGCTAACATGCAGGGAGGATGTTACCTGGGGACACCACGGGGACACCGGAGGATGCAGGGCTCAGGCAGGGATCTCACCAGGCAAGCTCTGCCATCTGCTCATTAGGCACTGCTCCTCTTGGGGTAATGGGGCAAAACCTTCAAACGAGAGCCACGAATTTCAGTCACAGGAAAACTTCCTGCTGAGTACTCTGTGTTTCTGCCAGCATCCAGCCCCACAGAAAAGGGCACGGGAGGCCAGCGTTAAATAAGCATTCATTTCCACCTGGCTCAGTTGCCCAAGGCCTTACCTCGAGCTTCCTGCTCCCTCTCTCCTCCCAGAAGATGGTTCCACCTCAGCGACATCTCTTCCTGCATCACTGCAGTCCCTGCCTCCTGCTGAGCCCCATGACCCCATCTGGGACCGGTTTTCTGTGCTCGTTAACTCTCCTGCCCTCAGCTTCTCTCAGTCCACGCGGTCGCTACAGGCCATGGCAAAATGTCTCTCCCTCCTCATCTTTCTTTATACTCCAAAAGGCTGCAATGAGGTGTCCCCAGAGCCTTCTCTTCCCCAGGCTTAATAACTCTATGTCTGTCCCCTCAGCAGAGGAGCTCTCTTGCATTGGGGACTCTGCTTTTGGCACAGCCCAAAGATGCAGCTGGCTTTCTGGGGATGTGTGCACATTGAAGTCTCATGTCAAACATTTCATCCACCAGAACTCAATCTCCTCCCCCCACAGCACTGCATTCACCAACCAGGGTTGCCCTGACCCCGGTGCAGGACCTTGCACTTGGCCTTGCTGAACTTCCCAAGGATATCATGCATCACACCCTGCCCCAGAGCTGTACCTGTGCTGTCCCTTGACTTTTTAATTAAAATGCAAACTATTCTGCAGGGAAGCCAATTCAGTTCAGAGTCTTAGAAAATATTCCCAGGGAAGCAGACCCAGCAGGGCAGAGCAGGAACCAAAGCACTCTTGTTTGTGTTGGTAATGCCCAATGCAAAGCTAGACCTCCCAGCCTGGAGGATGTGCACAAGCTTAGACAAACCAAAGGACAACATGAAGACGCTCCCAGGATCAGGAGGGAATGATGATGGCATGGAATCACATGCAGGTGACCAGGACCCAGGAACTGACGTGACCCTGACATGACCCAAGCATATGATCTGTATGCTCCTTCCTCAAATGCGTGTCCTGTGAGCAGTAACAAACATACGTATCTTCATGAAATTCGCCAAATGTTTGTTTCAAACTCCGGTCCGGTGAAACATCCCATCACACACCCAAAAGACACAACCTGGGGGCTTCGGTTTCAGCCCTCACATTGACTCAGCATCAGCCACTGCTGAGTAAGTCCCTGAGCATCTGTGGCCGTCACAGTCCGCGCTGATCAAACGGATGCAGGGATGCATTTTTTAGCTCCCATGCAAAGCTGCAGAGAGGACAAATTCATTAGTATTCATGGGAGCCCTTTGATTATCTGCAGGCTAAATAGTTATGAGGCAAAATAAAGGTTGTGATCACAGATAATAAGGCGAAGAGTAAACATCAGAAGACACGTATAGCTAAGAAGTATGGGTTTGGGATAGTAAACAGGGAAGTCTGAATGGTCAATGGCTGTCTCACTTCCAGGAGGAGGGTGCGCAAAGGGACTATAAAAGGTCTCTGGGTCCAGGGCACTTCATTCGCTCCTCTCCTCTCCTCTTCACTTCTCCTCACCGTTCAGCAGGGTAAGTGAGAGCATCTAAACCTTCCTTCCTATTTGCAGAAGAAAAACGCTGTGGATATCCAAATAGAAATGGGTATCTGGACTGGGGCTTTGGATATTGCTGGGCTTTAGGAAGGGACACGCTGGGAGCCTTAGAATGGAGAGGCCGTGGGAGCATTGGTGGGGCCATGCAGAGCAATGGGAGCATTTCAGCCCCAAGACTGCCTGCATGGTGCTGTGTGACTGCTGCTACAGCGTTTAGGATGCTCTGGGATGAAGAGGTGGGCATCTCTACCGCAGCAGAAAGACAGAAATAAGTTATGGGCAAGACTTACTACCAAAGAACCCCACAAGAGCGAGTTTCAGCTCCTGGAATTTCTGGCGTTTTGTGAGAGAGTATGGAGCGAATTCTGCATTTCCAAATCTGCTCTCCATCACAGCCTGACTCTTTCTATTCCCCTCCAGCTCTGCCCACACTACCGACACCATGCCCAACGGAGGTTGCGGGTGCTGCGGTGGCAACAACAACAACAGCTACACCGTCTGCTGCTACAGCACCCCAAGGTGCTGCAAGACGCCGTGCTGCTACTCCTCGCAGTACTGCTGCCCCACGCCCTGCTGCATGCCCATGACCTGCTGCTACACCATGAGCAACAACAACAACAACAACAGCAGCTGCTGCGGCTGTGGCAACTAAAGCCCTGGGTGTGGAGCAAGGCTGCACTCAGCTCTCCTGCTGCTGTGCTCCTGCTGCTTCCCCCTGGTTCCTCACTGCTGGATATGGACACGGATACGGATACGGCCATGGATGTTCTTCCTTCTTTGCTTAGAGACTGCAGATCTCTCCTCCTCCTCGCTTGCCTTTCATCACCAGATGCCTGTAATGTGCTTTGAGGCTTCTTCTCGCTGATCAGTGTGGTTTATCCTTTGTAAGCACTAGTCCTGCTGTTAATTTTCCTCTTGGTGTACGGGATGCTTAATGCTCTTGATGTATCATCCTCTCCTTTCTTGCTTTAATCCCTAATTAGTCATGAAAGAAAATAAAAGCTGTGCCTTATGACACTGCAAACTTCTGGTCCGTGTCAATTCATTTTCCTTTTTCTTTTAAGCTATAGCTGTGATGTGGGACTTTTTTTATCAGCTGCTTCGTTTCTGATTACGAGGAATTTGCCAACAACTCAGCATGCTCCCAGTGGCAGCACCCAGGGCACGCAGCAAACTTCTTGGCTCAATGATCACCTGGGGATGAGCAGCACTTGCTGGGGTCAGTGTGCCAAGCCATGCAGTCCCTGCCATCTTTCCATGCTTACAAGAAGCATCATCTGCAATGGAAGGACTTATATCATCCAAAGCAGAGATAAAGGTCCTCTTATTAATGAAAACCCACCTGGTGCATGTACTGAGTGGTAAAGCCTCTTATCAGTCCAATACTTTACCAATAGGACTAAACAGACAAGCAAGTGTCCTATCTAAGACAGAAAATGCAGGGACAGTCACTGAGAGATATGTATGAGATATATGAGAGATAGAGTCACTGAGAAATATGTAATCGGATAAAGGTAGTATGGATAAATGTAGTTGGAACGGTTCAAGAATGCTGTCTAGGGTTCTCTTAAAACGTGGCAGGTTTGGGGAGGTGAGATCCAGAAGTGAAATATTTGCACTTTGTTCTTTGCAAAATCCTCGGGGAGGAGAGCGACTCCAAAACATCTTTTCTAATGTGAAAAGAATCCAAACTCTACAGAAACAGCATAATCGTGGGACTGCGGTAACGAGCTGTAAATCAGAATTCCTGCTGGCCTTTAGCCAAGGGTTTTTCCACCTTTACAAGCAAATCCTGTGCCTCCCTGCAAAGCAATTACATTTTTCCTGGAGCTGGAGAATACATCATCCCAGTGAAGTGCCCTGTGGTCACACCCCTACGTTCTGCACATGCTTTTCCCCGTGATTCAAACCCAATCGCCGCTCGGACAAACTCTGTGCATCTCTCCCAGAGCTTTGCTGCAGAGTGAGAGCCTGGAAATGCCTTTTGCTTGGGGCTGTGGGGAGAGATGCTCTGCTGTTCTTTAAGCTGTGCCTTTGCTGTCCACAGAAATGCAAAGAGGAGGAGCTTCGAGGGCTATGAGTCAAAGCAGAACCATCAGGAGGTGGACATGGCCCTGGACAAAGCGTGGCATCGTTGGTTCATGAGGTCAGCACCACTTTGTGATGTCCTCATTCCAGATTTGTTGAGCATAAAAGGGCTTTTAGTGCTGAACCCATCCACATGGAGCAGGGAGTGAAAAGGCAGAAAAATCCTCATTGGTGTTGAGCTGTACCAGCGCTTGTGTTGATCTCCCAAAGTGGGTGAAAAGCCCAACCAATGGCTTGGGGTGAAAGCCCACCCCCACAGCCACGAGGATTAGGGGTGGTCAGGTAGGCTGAAATAGTGTGCATAAATCAAGCATTCACGAATGAAAGCAGAATTCATTGTTTTTCCAAATTTTCCTTTGAAAAAGAAAGATAATAATAAAAAGCTGTTTGTTTTGGCAGGTAGGTTATTCATTTTCTAGGATGGCTTTATCTCTACCTTCTTTGAACTCCCCTCCTCGCTTCAACATCCCATTCCAGGGCTGCTGGTTGTGGGATGTGGGACCTAAAACCAGGATCCCCAGCCCTGTCAGAGGGTTTCCCCCTGCCACGAGACTTTCTGGGCACACCAGTCAGCATCACGGCATTCCAGGTATCCTTATCCCGTATCCCATCTGACGTATATTAGGTAACAGCCTATTTGAACATGACCGATGGGAGAACTAATTAGATAATGACCAATGCATATGCAAAGGGCTACGCTGGCATTACAGCGAGGGAGATGCTAATTGCAGCTGATTAATCCAACAGTAAGTGCCAGAAAAAAATACATGCAGAAGTGGCACTCAGTGCTCAGCTATTAATTCCCATGGCATGCCTCATTGCCAGGAGAGCATAGCTGCATATAAAAGCTTTTGGCTCCGGCGCGGTCCTCAGGACTCGGACACTGCTCAGCCACTCATCAGAGGTCACAGGGTGAGTTGGATTCCCTCTGCCATCTAAGATTCCTAATTTTTGCATTAGGAACAGCCTCAAAATGCAAAATTTCGTTGTCTTCTTTTTTTTCCCCAGCCTGTTTATCCCCGAGGGCTTGGCCATCTCTGCTGCACAATGCAGTACCGTAAGGGTGAAGACGACCTGGATGCATGCCATGATGACACCACCTACGGTTGCCATGACAACCCTGTGAGCATCCCGGTGTCTCCGTGCCACGACCGGGGCAGTCTCAGCCACGACATCGAGGGGTCCTGCCAGAGTGTGCCGCAGGGCTGCCAGCCCATGGAGCCCTGCCCTCCCCGTAGCTGCTGTCCAACACAGCACAGCTGGAACTGTGGCAAACCCCGACGGCGGGTGGAGGTGAGCCCTGTGCAACCCGTCTGCCCACCGGTGAAAATCCACCGCCGGCCGCTGCAGCAGTACCGACCACCACTGCAGAGCGAGGAGCAGGGCTGCTGCCGCAAACCCCGCAGGAGAGTGGAGCAGTGTCCTGCAGAGGAGCCCATCACGCTGCATCCCCTGCCCCTGCAGCACCGTACCCCCTGCATCCCCTGCTGCCGTCCACCTGTCCAGCACTGCCATCCACCTGCCCAGCACTGCTGCCCCACCGCCGTGCCCCTGCCGCAGCATCCTGGCCAGCATCAGTGCAAGCAAGTCCACATCTTGCCGCCGTTCCAGCAGAAAAAGTGAGGAGGGGTCCTGCACCAGCACATTGCTCAGCGCTGCTGCTCCCAAGCTTGGCGTGGAGGGGCTCTGTTTTGTGCCCAAGCTGCCAATGCTGCCACCTCTGCTTTCTGGCTGTTGCTCTGCACACTCTAGGGAATTCATGGACCATGGTCCCCTGCTTTATGATGGCACCAGCACCCTAAATCCAGTTCCAGGCACAGCTGCCCAGGGAAGAGGTGGATGCCTCGTCACTGAAGGTGCTCAGGGCCAGGCTGCATGGAGCCCTGGGCAGCCCGACCTGGTGGGAGGTGTCCTGCCCATGGCAGGGGGTTGGACTAGTTAATCTTCAAGGTCCCTTCCAACCCAAACCATTCCACAACCCTACAAAATTCCCAGGGGTTTCCCCTACCAAGGAACAGACTTTAATTGCCACAGCCTCACGACCCAGGAGCAACCAGGTGATGGATGAACTGAATGCACACAGCTGATAACCAGCGCTCCTTCACTCACAGCTTCAGTGCATCATAATCTCAGGGCTGATCCAAACCAGGGACAGGATGGGACTGGAAAAAGGCACACACTGTGAGGGCAGGAGAAGTGGAGACTCCTGCAAGTTGACTTTCTCCCTATGTATTCAAGAATAAAATTGCTAAAACTTCGCTGACACTTGGTTCCTTCTTCTTTTACCACCAACATTACTACGAGCAGATACTAAAAGTCATTACAATCCCCACAAGGAAATCTGTTAAGTGGTTAAGTGAAAAACACAATCTGAGTTCACACGTGAGGACCTCAGCCCCAACTATGGCCGTTCCACCGGGCTGAGCTGCAGCTGTGTGCTGAGGTCCCCCCGCTATGCTGATGCCCACCAGAGGGGCAATGGATGGGCTTCCCCCCATTGTCCATCACACACCCCACTACCAAGTGATCCAGGTATCAGCTGTTTGCTCCCAGCGTGCTACCACCCCATTAGCCAGGCAGTAACACCACACTGGGACGCCATCCATCATGGAAATGTTAATCATGATAATTAGCGTGTGTCCCAGCACGTGAGGTGTGTCTGTGCATGCCAGGAATGCTTTCACTCAGTGCAGGAAGCACAGTCCAGCTTTTCTTCCACCACTCCGCCCTCTCAGCCACGCTGTTTTGGCAGAAAACCTTTTCCTGTGTGCATTCATACATACAGTGTTCTTTCTTCACGTTGCCCAGTCACAGCCCCAAGTGTCCTTACCAACCCCAAGGAAAATCAGGGGGCACAAAAAAAATCACATTTACTTGAGGCAGAAGTTCACCATGATCTATTGCGTTGAATTTTAGCCAAGTTAAAACCTGCTTCCACTGGAACTCAGGCACGCTTTAACTGCAGAAATCCTTCCCTGGGTCCGTTTGTTTCTTCCCAGCCTCCTCCCACCGTAGATCCATGGGAACCTCTGCCCAGAGTTAGGATGACCGAGGGCACCACAGAGCCAAGTGTAAATGGAGGGGGCTCCATCCACTGCCCCGCCCATCCTCAGCATCAGTCCCTTCATCACCGAACCCATCAGCATGACTTGCCCTCAGTGACTCTGTGCTGGCTGTTCCCGATCCTTGTCTGTGCTCCAGGCACCTGGAGGTGCCCTCATGGGGAGCAGAGGGAATGCCAGGGCAGAAACGCTGTGCGCGTGAGGGCTCCTGACTCATTGGTCACCCATCATCTTCCACTCAGTGTCTCGGTCCTCTCAGCCGAGGAATAAGTGCGTTATTACCTGCCTCATAGAGCCCATACGTGGCTTAAGTGCTGCAGGTCCTTTATGTGCACTTCTCAGTAACTGTAGTATAATTAAGAGATACTTATCAAGAATCATGAGTCAAGCAGAACATGCCAAGTCCTGAGAACAGCATCCAAATGGAAGGGATGTTTAGTCAATAAATAATTTAGTCCTCGTTCCTGCAGTGTGTTTCATTTACAAGGGGAAGATTTGTAACCCTATAAAAGGGCTCCATCCCTTTGCCTCTCGCAATCTGCTCCCCTGGTCTGCATCTGCCTTTCCTCGACACTTGGGTAAGGCAGCTCAGAGCAGCTGGGATGGGCTGCGGGGGGGTCAGGATGCAGGAGGTCCTGCAGTGGGCACACCAGAACCTTCCTTTGGGCTGCACTTGATCAGGGGCTAAGCAGAGAGGAAGCTATGGTGGAACATGGATGTGGGATTCTCAGCTGTGCCACTGTGTGCTGCAGCACCTTACGGCTGCTTCTGTGCTCAGAGATGAAAAAATCAGGGTAAGGTCAGAAAGAGGGTTTGGAAATATTGGGTGATTGCAAGAATGCCTTTTAGACTTGGCTTTGATGACAAACAGGGCTGGGAAGCTAAATGAAAAGAGAGGACGTGGAAAAGAAGACCTATCCGTGTTTTTCAGATTTTTCCCTGCAATTCCAACATGATCTACTCCTCTGGAAGAGAGTCCTACTTCAACCTGAATTCCACCTGGTACGACCCCTCTGGGTCCTGGTTGGACACCCGGCGCACACCGTTCCGCTACGGCTACAACAACTGCTGCTCCTCACGGTGTGACAGCGAGGGAGTGGAGGGCATGAGAGGACACAACTATCGTCACTATGGCTATCGGCAGCCGGTCTGCTCCGAGCGATGCCAGGGCTACACCACCACTGAGTCGTGCCATGGAGGTGGAGGGTCCAGCTGTGCCAGGAGACCCACCTACAGCTATGGGTCAACAGGGGGATGCCAGGGCTACGGGAGGTCGGTGTGCTCCGAGAGATGCCAGGGGTCCTCAGGTTCGTGCCATGGAGGTGGAGGGTCCAGCTGTGTGAGGAGGCCCACCTACAGCTATGGGTCAACTGGAGGATGCCAAGGATATGGGAGGTCGGTGTGCTCCGAGCGGTGCCAGGGGTCTTCAGGTTCATGCCATGGAGGTGGTGGATCCAGCTGTGTGAGGAGGCCCACCTACAGCTATGGGTCAACAGGGGGATGCCAGGGCTATGGGAGGTCGGTGTGCTCCGAGCGATGCCAGGGGTCCTCAGGAGGGGGATGCCACAGCTCAGGGCAGCAGCCACAATGCAGTGAGCCAGTACAGTGCATCCCGCAGTGCTGCCCCATGCCAGCCCCAGTGCAGCAAGTGCCCGTGGCCAAGTGTGTCCCCCAGCAGCATCAGCAGCAGCAGGTCTGCAAGGTGCCAGCCCGGAAGATAAAGTAAGGGATGCAAAAGAGTGGGGATGAGTGAGAAACTTCTGGTCCTTGCAGTGTTGCCCCAGTGTTCCACCTGTCCTTGGGGATTTCCCCTCTTCCTGTCGTGTTGCTTGTGATGTGATATGAAGATGTAACCCACTGTCTCAATGTGCAACGCTGAGTGCTCTTCCTTGTCTTTGTGAGTCGTGTAACACTGCAATGCTCTCGTGCTGTGATTGATTCATCTCCCATCGTTCTTTCACAGCAGGTGCAGAGACAATAAAAAATACAGCTCATGACCACCTCATATCAATGTTTTCTACTCTCTGAATCATCTCTTTGTCTACTTAAACTGCTTCTGCCCCTTTTTTGTGGTGGTAGATGAAGTCTGCAGCATCCCCATTCTCCCTGGTTTTGAGATTCCTGGTCAGTTCCACCTGGAGCCAAGTCGTTCCTATCCAGGCACTGCTTCCTGCTGAGAGGGAGCCAACGGATTTTGTCATGGACTCTGTGCAACCCAGTAATTAAATACTAATATACTAATATTAAAAAATTAAACCACATAGACTTCATCAGAGAGGTAACAATGAAAAGGTCTTCTGGACACACAATTTCACTCCCTGGCAGGGCAGCGGGTACAGTTTGATTTTCATTACAAGCCTCCACAATCAGCCCTGAGGAAAAGACCAGGAAAGGATTCAGGAGCAAGGGCAGAGCCAGAGGTGATGCTGAAGGCTGGCAGAGAAGATGGAGATTTTGTCCTGGGGGGAGGAATGGGAACCACCTGGCCAGGAACACAAGTTAAACGAGACTTAGAATATAGCACTGAGGAGGAATTGGATTTCCATAGCAGGGCAGAAGATCCTGAGCTCCCAGTAGGGCCAGGGCTGGTGGAGTGAGGAGGAGCTCTCTGGGAGGATCCTTGCAGCACAGAAGGGATCTGGTGTGACTCACAGCTCCACATCCCAGAAGGCTCCAGGTGGCTCCAGGTGGCTTCAGATGGCTCCTGGGGGACTCCAAGTGGCTTCATGTGGTTCCTAGGGAACTCCAGATGGCTCCAAGTGGCTCCTAGAGGACTGCAGGTTGACCCAGGTGGCTCCTAGTGGCTCCAGGTGTTTCTTGCACCTCACCCAACTCAGAGCCTCCATCCTCCACAGTCCCCAGCCCGGGCCTCCTTCCTGGCCCAGCTTGCAGGATGTGACACATCACAGAACCAGCTGCTTGGCAGTGGTAATGGTGGAGATTTCCCTGCAGCACAACGTGGAGAGGGAAAGAAGTAAGCACAGGTGCCTGGACTGGAGGTTTTATCAGTGCACACATGGGGGTGTCAACATGCAGCCTTCCTCTCTGGGCTCTTCTTCATGTGACGCTGGGGCACCTTACAGAGCATGCAGTCCCCAAACCAAGCACTGCTCCATGGGCTGCAGCTGTGCCATCCAAATCCACCTCCGTATCCCTCTGGATCTACTGGGAAGGGATAAAGAGGACTGCCCAACATCAATGGGAGTTTTGGAGGTTTGTGTTTGTGCCCAAATATCCCACGGATCCTCCCAAGGTCTCACACTTGCTCTGTACTTCATTTATCACCTTAATCATCAGAAAACCAATAACTGAAATATGGAAGAATCATGGCCATATGTAAAACACACAGAGACCATGATCCAAACCCAGCTCCTGAGACTTGTATTAGGACAACTGCAATTTCTTTTCTTTTTTTTTTTTTTAAAAGGCCAACCCATAAATTATACAACATCCAGATAACACCAAGGGATTCAGGGAAGCCTCTCCCAAACCTAGGTGCTATGCACATGGTACCCATATGGGTTACAGGCACTGGCCATAGGGTCAGGACGTACACAGCTCTGGGTCTTCAACACATGTGAGCATCCTCCCTGCTGTGCTCTATCGTCGAGAGAAGTGATAAACATGTTTGTCACCATCTGGGCGATCTGGGGGTGTAATTAGTGCTTCGTTGTGAATAATAGTTTCACAAGAATCCTCATTCTTCTGCTGTTTGTGAAATATCTCCCAACACTTTCTGATCTGCTCACGGATCTCTGCAATGTGGTGATTCAGCTCTGTCGGTCAGCGACGAATCTCCCGAGCTGTTTCATTTCAGTTCAGTCCGTGCTATTATTAATATCACAGTGGCCTCTAGAGTCGTGGCTGGGATCAAGCCTGGTGCAGAAAGACATTTTCCTCCCCAAAGCTGAGCCCCAGACAGGCAGCAACAAGAATCCCCATTACACGTGGGGACAGAGGATAGAGGGGAGAGCCCAGAAATTTCACAACACTTTTCTTCCCTCTTTTTAGTTCAGTTACAGTTGAAGAAAGGGGACCAGTCACAATACTGAGAACGGGTGTTGTAGGTATGGGGTGGATGTGTGACCCTCCTGTCTGGGTCTGTCTCCTATAGGACTTCCAGTTCCCTCTGTTTAGGTTAAAGTTCTCTCCTTCAGGTCTGAAGGACTGACATGGAAATATCACAACACTGAATCTCTGCTCCCACTCCCGTGCCCTGAGGTGAGGTCCCACTGCCTGCATGCCCCATTCCCATCACTCCAACTGGACACATCCAGCAGGAGTTTGCCTCAAAGTCTCCCACCCCAAAGTTACAAAGCTCAGGGACAGGGTTTGATCCCATGGGCCTCTCCATTCCTTTCATAACCCACCATGGCCAACCCTGCTGGTCCAGAGTCACTGCAGGATGTTCTCATTGACAGAACATCTCTGCTCACCTCCCATCACCCCGTCATGTATTCATACCTGCATCCTTAATTTCCTTTGTCTCCTTCGCCCACTCACAACCTACGCTTTTTTTTTTTAACTCAGAATGACAAAACATACTCATTTTTCCTACACATCACCATCGCTTTGGTGATTTCTACACCTGTTTTGTTATCTGAATTCCTTGGTAGCCCAGAGGATCCCATATCCAACATCACACCCCATTTTCCCCATTCCTACTATTCACATTGCTACCTTGAGCTCATGGCAGCTTCGTGTTAGGCGGATACTTCAGGGGAATGCAGCAAGCCCATCCAGAACCTCCCATCGCTGTACACGAACACTAGGCGTGGAGGGCAATTAACATTTTTATGGAGTAACATGAGGAATAGTGATCCCAAAGACAGGATATTGATCCATTCGTGACACCGTGAGTCAGAACAGGAGAGTAAAAACTCCAATTAATGAAGAGCTCGCGGTGGTGAACCATCGAGTCCCTCCAGCGGGAGCTCGTCTTGTTTCCGGAGGAAAATCTCCATGCACCCTATAAAAGACCTCACCCCCATTTCTCCTCATTCTCTCATCTTCACGTCTCCTCTTGAGCTCCCACTGAACAGAGTAAGTCTGGCTCCTCATACTGCTTTGCTTTTCGTGGTCTCCAGCTTTGTCCCGACCTCAAGCTCTTGGCCTTCTCCCGCACTTCTCATCTCTGCTGCTCTCTCCAAATGCATTTGCTTATTCCTTCATCATCTTCTCCTGTACAGAAATAATAGAGACAAGCGAGGAAAGCTCAGAACTTACTGCTTCAAACTGCAGAGGGTGAGACTCTTCCAGTCAAGCTCTAGTTGCTGTCTGGCCATCACTTCCCACTCATCCCTGAGTGCTTTTACATCTACCTTATGTCTTTTGGTGAATGATTTGCTCAAAAGCAAATTTCTCCATATTTCAAGAATCTGGCCTATAATGAGCATCTGTTTCTGATCTGTAATCTCACCGACCTGAGCATCTGCTGCTGCTAGCTGCTGGTGTCTCTTGCCTTTGCAAGACTCAAAGGTGATGGTTTTCCCTGCAGGTCTGCAAAGATGTGTTCCCGCCAGGACAAGGACCAGTGCCACCAGCAAGAGAGATCCTCATGCCACAGCAGTGAGGGGTGCGGCGGGGGAAGAGGGGGCTCCGGGTGCCATGGGAGCAGTGGTGGGTCTGGATGTCATAGGAGCAGTGGATCCGGATGCCATGGGAGCAGTGGTGGGTCTGGATGTCATAGGAGCAGTGGATCTGGATGTCATGGGAGCAGTGGATCCGGATGCCATGGGAGCAGTGGATCCGGATGCCATGGGAGCAGCAGTGGATCTTGCCACGGAAAGCTACAAGATTGCCAGCAGCAAATTTATCAAGTATCCTCAAGGATGAAGTGACCAGGGCATTACCTGCTGTTCTGTATAAATTCGGGAATCCTTGCATGTCTCCCAACCCTCATATAACATAATTTCTCTTCCTTCTCCCCTGGCCAGTCTTAAATCTTTTATGGGTTTATTTGTGGGCATCAGAAATGCACTACACATGTTCACGCTCGCGTGGTGTTCTCTCTATCCATCTTTGACAATAAATGAGCCATTGCAATTTGCAGCACATGAGGCTTGTGCGTGCATGATTTTTCTTTCATAACATGGTACCACAAGGACGCCATTAGCACAGAGCTGCGGGGTCAGCACTGCCACTCTATCCTTCAGGAACTCCTAATGAAATAAGGAGGAATGGACATTTATAAGTGCTGGCTGGCTCGCACTGCCACAGCACCTCCCCATGTCAACTTCCCACAGAGAGGCAGACACCGCATCTCCCATTGAGACTCCATTGGCTGTGGTGCTCAAGCCTTTGTGGCCCGCTCCACATCCACAGCACAGAGAAGTCCTCTAGAGCCATGGTGGGGGCTGCAATCCCTCCTTCCTGTGCCAAACCCCTGGGCAGCCCCTCCAGAACCCCTCTGAGCAGTGCTTGGAGAGCCCTGGGCCAGCCCAGGAGAGTTGTGCAACGCCAGCGGTACGTGATGAACTGATAAATTCATTCTCACCACGTAATTGCATTAAATTGTGTAATTTATTGGTCTGCTATTCCCATTCGGGAAATAAATGGTTGTTGCCCTGATAAGATGATTCCCAAGTGTGTCACGATGCTCAGAGACATCCACCTTTGGTGCATGGACACAACGTTGGTTGGAAGAGCCGCTGCCGCCAGCTCTGCCTTCCCCCCAACTGCAGCCCTGTTCCCACGAGGTGGATGTGCACAGAATCTGGTGGTGCTCAGAGCTGCTGATCTTTAACAGCCTTAGATCAACAGAAATGGGAGGAGCAGAGAGCACAGAGCGATGCCTGAAGCTACAAATTACGTTGAATGTACCTTCTCATTTTTTTCACAGAGAATATTTATCATATTTCTGCTTCTGAGGAGAGAACAAAATATAAATAATAAGAAGGGATCCAACCTGGGTACGGTTTGCCCTGACACTGTTTTAGCTCGTAACAGCAATTAAGGATTACAAAAGCATTTGGGTTGCATGCCTGATTCAAGAACGCAGCCCTGCCCTCCACCTTTCTAAAAATCCTCCGCGTTTCAGCAGCGGTGAATGTGTCAGAGGTTTTCTGGTGCTGGGAGCAACTCAGGACATCAGAACCAAAGGTTTGGGCTCCAGGTTCCCGAGCAGGAGTTGGCAGCATGCTATAGGGGCACTTCCACGAAGCACTGCAACCTTGCTGGGGGTCCCGTGCTTTCTGAGCACTTTCTCATTGGCAAAACCTGAGCAGTTCCTTATTCCTGCTGTCTGCTTGCAATAGTGCTTTCATTCTCCCATTTACTGCCTGTATAATAACTAAAATATCTCCTGAGAGCAGTTACAGAAAGGAAAGCAGGAGTCCTGCAGTCTGAGGCACATTCCCAACGCCCAGCAGAGGTGCAGGGAAGGTGCAAGATGTACCTCAGATCGCTGCTTGCAATTAGCTCTGGTGCCTGGCCTCAAGGCTCCCGTGGGTCCATGCATCTGTCTGAGCAACCCTTGTGTTTGTTGCCAAATTACAAGATAATTGTGGAGTGGAGAAAAGAGCTCCAGAAATGACGTTGCTACAGGTTCGGGGAAAGTCCCGGGGGTCGGCACGCCCCACACAGCACCATGGGCAGCACCCATGGGTGCTCCAATCAATGCAGCACCACCACCCCACCATCAGCCACAGGCCAAAAGTCAACCACATCGTTCTGAGTCACTACCTCAGGCAGATCTTTCCCCTTCCAAAAATAGGAACCAAACTGGATTCCTAATTCCTGTTTTCATCCTTCTCACAGCAGCAAGGGACTTTCTGACCACACAGAGCTCTATAGGAGCTGCCCTTTCTCTTTTTCCCGAGTTGTGCCCCACTTTGGCTGGCTTCAGCAGAAAGAACCGACCGTGGTTCCAATCAAACCAATGCTTGGGTAGAGCTGTCTGTAATACAGAAAGCACTGTCGGTGCTCCTGGGTACATCTGTGGGTTTATGGGCATGGAGAGCACCTGAAGACCTTTCCAGAGCCATGTGCAATGATTCTGTGATTATTCCCTTTCTAAAGGCAGAGCGCTCCCCAGCTGCAATGAACACCAAAACACGTTGTGGAAATCAGGGCCACCCACACTCCCCACCGAGGCCCAGCATGGGGAGGGCTGGCAATTAAACATCTCTGCAGCACAGGAACGAACCAACACAGAGAAGCGATACCCAGCGGAGCCACGGTGAGTCACAGAGCAACCCAAAGAGTGGGGAGGCAAAAAAAAAAAGAGATCATTAGGTGAATGAAATAAGCAGAGCTCTGCAATGGGGAGGTGCTCCACTTCCGGAGTGGGTAAAGGGTATAAAAGCGGTGTGGTCCCAGGGAGCCTCATCACCTCCACGTCCCTTCACTGCAGAGCAGAGCGGTAAGAGCAGCAGTGCTGCAGAGCTTGGGGCTCAAGGCAGCACCCAAAATTTGCCGGGAGGTGGAGGGGCTGGGAGCAGGTTGATCCCTGCAGCATCGCTGGGATGCTCTGTGGGTGCTCCTGATGGGGTGAGGAGGGAGCACGGGGCTTGGGAAGGGGGATGCTGCGGGAGCAGGGGAGAGGTGCTGGGAGTTGCTCTGCAGATTGGTGCTGTGCTAACAGACGAGCTCAGTGACCACGCTCAGTAGGGCAGGCTGATGGTCTTGAGGATCCTGAAGATCTTTTCCAACCGCAGTGTCGCAGTTCTGTGATTCTAAGGTGTAAAAGGCTGTGGGAGCTGGGAGGAGAGCATAAATATAATTTCCAGATTCCTCTTCCATGCAAAGGCAGGAGCAGGACATCCTGACAGCCCCTGTCTCCCACAGGTCACCCAGCACTCCGCCATGTGCTCCCGCCAGGACAAGGATCAGTGCCATGCGCAGGAGCGATACACCCGCCAGAGCAGCGGCTGTCACAGCTCCGGTGGTGGTGGCTGTCACAGTTCCAGTGGAGGTGGTGGCTGTCACAGCTCCGGTGGTGGCGGTGGTGGCTGTCACAGCTCCAGTGGAGGTGGTGGCTGTCACAGCTCTGGTGGCGGTGGTGGCTGTCACAGCTCCAGTGGAGGTGGTGGCTGTCACAGCTCTGGTGGCGGTGGCTGTCACAGCTCTGGTGGCAGCAGTGGGTGTCACAGCTCCAGCGGCTCCAGCTGCCACGGGAAGCCTCAGCTCCAGTACCACTACCACCAACAGCAGCAGCAGCAACAGCAGCAGATCCCCCAGCTGCCCTCGCAGAAGATGAAGTGACGGAGCACACATCAGCTCCCTGCAGAGCTCTGCACGCCCTGGGACACCTGGCTGCTCCTTCACTGGTACCCCATGGGGCTGTGCTCATCCCGGGTGCCAGCAGCACAATAAAGCGTGATGTGTCCCAGAGCTCTCTCCTGTTTCTGTGTCTTCTTAAGCCCCCTATCCTCATTTTCTTATTCACACTGAAGGGATGCAAATGGGTTTTGGTGAAATGCTGGGTCTATGGAGTTGGTAACATGTCATATATCATTAACTGGGGGTTGCATCTCTCTACACACCCGGAATGTGGCATTGCTGCTGATGGGAAGGCAGGGAGGCATCAGGGGAGGGGTTTCACAGCTGAGACTGGGAGCTGGAACTGGGAGCTGGGAACTGGGACTGGGAGCAGCCCACCCAGAGGTCTCACAGCCCTGTGAAAGTCTGAACAAGGAGCTGGGAGTGCAGCCATAACCCACAGCCCGTTCCACATGTCCAGGAACACCACCAAGATCCCAAGAAAACCCCATGAGTGATTACTGGCCATAAGATTTGACAACCCTTTCCTTTACCTCTTGGATTTTTGTCTTTTTTCCAGATTTTAGTGTCGTTCTTTTCCTGTAACCACAACTAAAAAGAAAGACAGAGGTTTCTTTGCTTCCGCGTTGCTGTTGTTTCTGCTTTAAAATAAAAGCTGACCTGATGGGTGGGAGAGGCCAATGACTGCAAGGAAAACATGGGCTGTTATGTAACACAGTGCACGATTACACTGAACGCCTTCATGTGTCCTTTCTCACTCAATGAATGACATCACCACCCAAAAAGCAATAAACTCTCCTGCACGATACATCACCCCTGACCTGGACAAGATGAGCCTGCCACTAACACCCTCTGAAAAAAAGGCAAAAGCAGATTGCACAAGGCTCCACCAATGCAAAGAAATGCATTTGTTCTAAGGCTGCAGTCACAGGCTGTGGATTTGGGTGGTGGGAGGGACACGCAGGAGCCCTTCAGTGCTCTGACAGCTGCACGGATCTGCCTGCAGCTCCCAGTGATGCCTGCCCGGTTCACTGCTAATTACTCCTCGCAATCTCAGCCAACAGTTTCTTTGTGAATTGTAGGACTTCAGTGGCAGCCAGCAAGGGGAGGACCCACTGTCCGCACTTCACACTCTGAACTCTGCTGCCCTCCCACCCGCTGACCCCTGGGATAAGGGACAGCTCCACAGTGGGGCAGGAGACACTGGGATGGACATCACCAGAACTTTGGCTGCAAAGCTGTTCACACCCTATGGACCTTTGCTGCCCCAGTGGGAGCTTCATCCCTCATCCCACCCATCTCAGGCAGGGCCACGTGTGGGTCACAGCACCCAGCAGCTCCCACCCCCCAGTGGGAGTCTGTCCGACCTGGCAGGAGCCACCCAGCATCTTCCAGGAAGGAGATGAAACTCAGCACTACTAACGATGCTGAGTGCCATGAAATGAGAACAGCTGAAGTCTTCCCAGAGAAGATGTCAGCTTTCAGATGGTCCAGGGGCTGCCGCTCCCTTTGCCTCCACATTTCTCAATCTTTCCCACCCTTATTGTGAAGATGATGGAAACGGTGGGTCTTTGTTAGAAAGGAGCTGGGGGCTTTGCTTCGAGACCCCTGACAAACAGTTGCGGTGACAGAAGGGCTTGCAATGGACACCAAGAGCACCTTCTGGCAGCTCAGTGTCTTTGGGGGAAATTCACACCCTGTGGCTCAGAGAGGAAAGCTAGAAGACCACCGACCAGCTCCTAAGACACCTCTCCATAGGAAATCCAGGAGGTCTTAAGGGAGGAATAAGATTTAAGGAAGACATTTTTTGCCTTGAAGTGGACCAGGATGCCCATGGATGTCCCCATCATTGGATGGGCCCCAAGTCCGGTGGGATGAAACAAGGCTTCAATCAGCCTGCCCAGGGGGGTACACCCACAGCACAGTGTTCAGCTGTGTGGTCTTTGAGGGTCCCTTCCAACCCACACCACCCCACAGCTCTGTGAAGCTGCTTTGTTTGGATCAAGGACCCAACGGAGAAGAGTGAGCAACTCCACGCTCCTTTGTGCCTGGATTAGTTCTAGATTTATCCAGGGCTGCCCCAATAGCAGGGATAAGACTCCAAGAGCAGAGCCCTATGGGATGAGGCTATAATTATGCCTGGATTTGATTTACAAAACAAACCCCAAACAGATGAGCCTTTGGAAACCCAGGCACCCACAGGTTTCCCTATTAGGAACAGGTGAGGCTGCCAATTAGGTACTTATGTAGCACAGGAAACAGATAAAAAAAAGGAATGATACCAATCTCCAATGAGTCAGGCGAGCGATGTAAACAGGGGGCGGTTTGATGAGGATTGGGTATGAAATTAATAGATGGCAGTGACAGAGAGCTGTCTCATTTCCGGGCAGAAGGATTTGGGATCTCTATAAAACTGCCCCTGCCTTGGAGATCGTCATTCCCTCCTCTTGCCCTCTTCTTCAAGCTTGGGTAAGTCTGGTAGCGTGGATTTCACTTCTCTGGGGACACATCTTGCACGTAGAGATGCAGAGCTCAGGTTGGAAGCAAACACTGGCTGCTGTGGGATGGCAGAGTGAAAGGGAGGAGGTGGCATCCAGCTGATCCTCCATGGGTGGGTGTGGGGCACCACGATAGACCCAGAGCCTGGGTATATAGACCCTGGGCAGTGTTGTTGGGTTGGGACTGCAAACAGGGTGGGCATGAGAACCTGTGGGTTGGTGGTGGGACATGTGGCAGTCCCTGACAGCCCCTCTCTCCCACAGGTCACCCAGCTCTCTGCCATGTGCTCCCGCCAGGACAAGGATCAGTGCCATGCACAGGAGCGATATACCCGCCAGAGCAGCGGCTGTCACAGCTCCGGTGGCGGTGGCTGTCACAGCTCCAGTGGAGGTGGTGGCTGTCATAGCTCCGGTGGTGGTGGCGGTGGCTGTCACAGCTCTGGTGGTGGTGGCTGTCACAGCTCTGGTGGCAGCAGTGGGTGTCACAGCTCCAGTGGCTCCAGCTGCCACGGGAAGCCTCAGGTCCAGTACCACTACCACCAACAGCAGCAGCAGCAGCAGCAGCAGCAGATCCCCCAGCTGCCCTCGCAGAAGATGAAGTGACGGAGCACACATCAGCTCCCTGCAGAGCTCTGCACGCCCTGGGACACCTGGCTGCTCCTTCACTGGTACCCCATGGAGCTGTGCTCAGCCCGGGTGCCAGCAGCACAATAAAGCATGATGTGTCCCAAACTCTCTCCTGTCTCTGTGTCTCCTTAAGCTCCCCGTCCTCATTTCCAGTGCGTGTTCGTGCCACGCACTCACTGCCTTTCTCTCTGCCCTTGTGACACTGTGGCTGCAATGGATGTGGACCTCCCCTGGCTCCTCTTCGCTCTACCCTCCTCCCCCTGTTGGGTTCCAGGTGATGGAGAAAACCCAAACGTCACACCACATCCCACGGGCTGCCCTGCACCCAGGGTCTCACCAACCCTGTGCCCCCCCCCAGGCCACATAGGGCTTTGTGCTCCTGCCCCACCCCCATGGGGCTGAACCACCTCCAGAGTGTTTGTGCTGCAGCATTGAGCTGGGGGTCAGGGCAAACAGACTGCTTCCTCTTGTACCTCCTTTATTGCCTTTCTTTAAGGTGTTACAAACGTTTATGAATAACAAAAGACAAAACAAATAAACCAAAAAACCCTGTGGGATATTTACACTTAACAGGCACGGTAACAGCTGAAGGACCAAATCCTGCTCACGTTTGCTTGGGGGGAATATCCTACTGCAGAAAACATTCATCCTTGTGCTGAAGTGATCACAAAGTGAGCCCTTACCAGGAGCTACATGTCGCTCCCTGCCTTTCCAAAAGCTCGTAGATGAAGATATAAATGTTACACACCTGATCACCTTCTGCAATGCCACCATCCCCCCATCTTTCCCCCCTGCTATTGAAACAGCTTTGTTCTGTTGGCAGGAGGAAGGCAGCCCCACTCTCCATCCTCTGTTCCTCCCTCTGCAGGGTGATTACTGAGACATAGGTACAAGCTTTCCTAAAATAAAAATAAAAAGAAATAAAAATAGAAGAAGAAGGCAGAGATTCCCTTTTTTTCGATGGAAAAGAAAGCTAGGGCACAGGCCAAGCTGCACTGATGGGGCTGAAACCTCCTCCATAGCACTGAGGTGCATTTCTGGTCCCCTCAAACCTGTGGGAATGTTACTGTCGACTTCAAATCAGCTAGAGATGAGCTCCCAGCCACAGACCTTTAATTTTCCCTGAATAATTGCCTCTCTTTATTCATTAGCACTGGACAGCCTGAGTCAACTAATTGCACGGCTCATTCCAGCTCTTCTGAGGAGCGATTTTTCACTTTCTGCCCATTAAAGCCAAAGGAGCTGGCAGAGGACAGGGTTGATGCATCAACCCTTCCTCCACCGTTACATTTACAAATCTGAACCCGACACCTCAAATCTTGAAGCCCCATTTGCAAAGCATCCCAAAGAGACACCTGTGGAGCATCAGGACTAAGGAAATAGGAGAGACAGAGTTAGATTTTCCTCATGGAGGTAATATGTGGAGTGAAGCACATCCTCATGTCCACCCCGCTGTGTGATCACACTGTGCCCACTGCCACTGCCACCTCTGTGCTTCACCCACGGGGGAAATCAGGGATCCTGTGGGGAGAAAACTCCATGGGGCATCCACCCATGAGCACCTCATTAAAGCTGTCAGTCCCCAGACCCCATCCATCCACGGTCCACCCTGGGCAGATGCGATGCTTTGCATGGAGCTTGCACCCAATTAGCACCTTGCCATTTGATTGGCATCATTAGAGCTGATGGAATCCCCCCGAAGTGGGAGCACAGCTCCTGACATCACCCCATTTTCTCTGATGGTGGTTTGATGGGCAAACCATGGGAAGTAAAGCTTCGGGGGAGAGAGGGGGGGGACACAGTGTCCCAGATGGATCTGCCCCTGCACATTAGGGCAATGCATTGCCATCTGGGAGCACCTCCCACCTGCAGCCTCTCCTTACCTCCTCCTCTCCGTGCTCCTGGAGGAGCCCTCAGTACACACAGGTTTTGGAGGAGCCCCTCTCCTTCTTATTCATGGGCTCGGTGTCCGAATCCACCGGGCTGCCGATGTAGTGGTACTTGCTGGTGGAGGACCTCTGGGGGACAGGAGATTGTCAGACCCCACCCCCCTCCCCAGGCTGAAATGAGAGCTGTGTCCCGAGGGCAGAGCAAGACGGAGGGCAGTCACAATAAAGTCTAAACCCCAGGAAAATGAGCGATTTGGGAGATCCCACACTAATGTTGGATGTGGAGTGAGTGCTGCAGGAACCCTCGTCCCCCCCTGGCCATCCCCAGATGTCACCCATCACCTTGCCCATGTTGATACCTTGACAGGAGCGAACTCCTGCTGGATCAGCTTCTTGAACTCACTCCTGCTGAAGGACTCGGACTTCTTCCCCCTCCTGGCACTGCCGTCCATCATGTCAGTGATGGCTTTGATGAGCTTGGACATGTTGGAGTGATGCTGCTGGTCCTGGAGGGGAGAAAAACATCTGGACACAGCGAGGTGGTTCTGCCCTCTCCCCTCCAGTAATGGAAGATAATTTCAGACTCTCTAAATTTGGGTGCCAAGAAACTTCCCCTTGCTGGGTGCTAAAGTTTGGGGTGTCCCCACCCTGACTGTCTGTGTGACTTTCACCTTAATTTGCTTTGTTTCTTCACTCTCCCACTCCCTGCTTAAATTTGCAGGATCCGCATCCCTGCAGCGACCCTCGGGCAGTTATTGGGAGGAAAGAATCAGCCCCAGGGCGGAGCAAAGCTGTGCCTTTTGTCGCTACCCAGAGCCCTGCGGGAAGGACCGAAATGGCCCCGAAAGAGCAAAAGAAACCCACATTATTTCAAGTGCAAAAGGGAACGGCACGCACTCACCTGCTCGTCCGCGTCCAGCAGCTGACGGGCGCAGATCGCACTGGCAGGGAGGGATGGGTGGAGGGCGAGGATCTCCCCCGGTCCGTCCTGTTCTGCATCGCTCCCTTCCCAGGGAGCCTCCCTCGGCCTCCTGCCCGCCGACAGTGTTTACCTGGGAACACAAATGTAGGTCAGAACGGAGCTGGGGCCGTGGGCACTGCCCGGGGCTCTGCCGGTGGTGGGAGGCTGCCGGGATCTGCGTGGAAAATAGAGCTGTCAGGAGGTTTCCTTCGTTTCTGGAAGTCTGCATTCAACAGCCCCTGGAGGTTGGGGGAGGGGAGGGTCTTTTCTTTATGATTGCGGTGATTTGTGACTTCGTAGGGTTTTGCAGTGTCTAAGCTTTGGAAAAGTTGTTGGAAAATAAGCTGATGCAGAAAAAGTGGGTTCCCTCTTATTATTCTCCCTTGGCCCAAAGGAGTGCCCAGGCTGCGTTCAGAACCAGTGCCAAAAGACCTGCAGCTTCTGCAAGGAGCAAGGAAGAAAGGGCCGCTCTTCCCCCAAGCAGGGCAGCCTGTCCCGAGGGGTGATGGCAGCGAGGGGACGCTGGGGGGATGCCTGACCCTGAGGGAGGTGGCAGTGAGGGGACACAGGAGCGATGCCAGCCTGGCTGCACCAGGCCATAGGTCTGAATGTGAGCTCCCTCCCATGACAACATCACTCTGCTTCTCCTCTGGGGAGGAGAGAGGCACGAGGATGCAGCGAGGTGTCCGGGACGCCTACCCTCATTCCTGAGTGCTCTGAGGGCAGTCAGTGACCCCGGGTGTGCACAGCAGCCCTCCCTGCCCCGCGGGCTGTGCCAGCTCCCATTGCATCCGTAGATCTGGTGGGGAGCCAGGTGAGATCACACTGTGCATCACTCTGCTCGGCGTGTCTGGGCGGGGAGGGGCCGTGGAGCTCGCCCCGACCGCCCACGAATCGCCGCCGATACCACCACGCGAGGCACCTCTGCAATTAAGTGGGTTGTTAATGAGCTGCAGAGGGCGGTGGGGAGCTACATTTTGCCCTGGTGGGATGAGGTGAGAGGCAGCAAGTCGCTGCAGGTCCTGTGCCAGTGGGGGCTGTCCCGCACACGGTGGGTTTGGGTGCAAAGTGGAGCAGCCCGGGGGCGACAGCCTTCTTCTGGACCTCGTGGTCCATGGGCGATACTGGAAGAGCTCTGGGATGGGGTGGGGTGAGGAGGTGGACTGCCATCCCGGCCCTGGGCACAGAGTGGGTACGCTGGGGGGGACACCACAGGATGTGATTGCGGAGGAGGACGGGAGGGCCACGCATGGCTCCAGTACCGCACCGTTCCCTCCGTCCCAATTAGCGCACATCCGCCCTGGGAATGAAGGGAATTAGGCAGAAAATTGCTCTGAATCACTCAGACCGTTCCCTTCCGCCGTTCCCTCTCCGGCAGACGGCTTTCACCGCTGTGCCACCGCGTGGCAGCACGTCCCCAACCGCTGCAGCGTTGGCAGCCGTCAGCCCCCACCAGGACGGCCCCGGTGGGAGCCGGGTGTGTGCTGGGTCACAACCAGGAGCGGGGCTGAGCAGCTCTAGCCCGCTGTCACTCATCCCACTTCGATAGCAAACAGAGCATGCACGACGCTGCCAAAACCTCAGCAGCATCAGCACAGCCCCGGGTTGGGGGTGGGGGGGGGTCTGTGTTGAAAAGGAGCTCAGGGGGTTCCACTCATGGCCATAAATCCCAGCAGAGGGTGCAGTAGAGATGGAGCCCAGCTCTGCGCAGTGATGCTCAGTGACAGAACAGGGTGCAATAGTGACAACCTGGAAGCACTGGGCAATGCTCTACTGACATTCAGTTTGACTCCTGGTAGCGTCGAGCATGTGTTCCCATTTTGACTCTGCTGGGGAGCCGCTGGTAGGCTTGGATGATGCCTCTTCTATCATAAAAGGCATCACTAAGACCCCCTTTCTCCAGCAAGCTCTCCCCGAGGTCAGCTTCCCATCTGCTAAAACACGAGCTTCACCTCCCATGGAGTTTGTTTAGCTTCATGCTAATGACCCAGCTGCACCAGGTCGCTGCCACTCATTAGAGCCCAATTAGCATTACAGATGGGCACTAGCTGATACCTGCATGCTGCTTACAAGAAAGGAGGAGTGTGGCAACCCAGGGGATGGCCAGGAGGGGACCGGTGAGCTGCAGGGAAGCAGGAGGGTGCCCTGACGTGGTAAGCAGGGAGATCCTGAGCAGCGCGATAGGAGAGATGTCAGTGAAAGAGAGACGGATTTCTGTAGGGCTTTGTGTGGATCTGATGCACTGCTTCACCTGCTGTGCTGGTAGGTTGGGAAAGCAGTGCTGCTGTTGGAGCTGGCTGGGTGCAGCAGTGTTGTCTGAAGCCATCTGCTCAGTGCAGATGTTCAGTTTTCACCCACAGCTAACCCAGCATAGTTCTTGCAGCCCCTCTGTGCGGTGCCGTGGGTGTTTCCACGAATTTCAGCCCTCCTTGGTGCTCCTCACGCTTTGGTTGGACTCACCAGGGATTAAAACATGGCTCAAAACCCACACATAGGACAGACTAAATGCCTCTGGAACAGTTGAAATGCAGCTTTTATTTTTCTGGCTGAAGATGGGAGAGGAGTAAAGTAAGAAGGAAACTACCAGCAGCGAACACCATCCATTGCAGCAGCAGAAAGAACTCCAACAGCACAGCAATAATGAACCAGAGGTGGTGCACCCCGATATTGTGTGGTCCTCCAACTGCTTGCTCGTGGAGCAGCCAGTGAGTGATGAATGCTGAGGATGAGATCATTGCCTCGAGCAGGGAGGGTTGCAGAGCTGGGTGCGTGGCCGGATCCTGCTGCTAGAACTTAGGGCACTGTGGTGGCACCTGATAAGTTGTTCTGGTGTTCTGAGGGCAGGAGGTCTGCCCTTGTGGGGAATAGTACTGTGTGGGTGCGTAGTAGGTCTGTGCTGAAGGGTTGCAAGGCGTCACGCAGGGGGGCACGGTGGGCATAGGGATGTTCTGGTTGCTGGAATGGCAGCAGGACCCCGAGTCGTGGCTGGGATGGGAGCTGTGGCAGGAGGACTCCTGTTTGTGGCAGGACCCGCTGGAACCCATCTCTTCTGAACGTCAGCAAAGTTGCCTGGAGTGAGAGACCGCTGGTGAGAGGAAACCCTGGTGCACTTCTCATCCACCCTCACTCGTTCCCTTCTCTCTTCTCCAAATTGCTCTTTATCTCCCCCCCCTACACTGAAATCTTTGTGTCTTCCCAATCCATTCCAAGTACCCCCTGAGCTCTGCCTTACTCCCTGGGCCTTCTATGTCCATTCCAGCATGAACAGACCCCCAGACCAACACAAGGAGCTCCACCAGCCTCTCCCCAAGCCTGTTTCCCCCCCCCCCCCCAGCACCCTGATGAAGTACACGGAGCTCCCATTAGCAGTGCACCCCAACCACCCCCATCCCCACTGTCCTGCACCCATTTCTGGAAGTCCAATCCCACTTCCTTTTCACCAGGAGCACGAGGAGAAGCAGTCTTACCTCTGCAGCACCAAGAAGAGCACCTGGAAGGAATGGTGAGTGAAGAGGACTGGGCTGAGCGGGTTTTATACTGCTCTGAGAGATTATTTTGGGCATGAGACACCGCTGCCCAATGCCAGTGGGATTATTCACACACTCAGTATACGTTGGCCCTGCTCTGTTCTTCGCTCTTCTTCTTCATCACATAATATTCTCTCCATTCATAAGGAATTTCCCGTGAGGTTTTGGGAATATTGGGATATTTTTAGAATCATTTGAGTCAGATGAAGTTCTTAAAGTTCTGCCCAGCTCCCCTGCAATTAATGAGGACATCTGCAACTCCACCAGGTTGCTCAGATCACTTACAGTTTCCTGTACACTGATGGCTCTCCCATAAACCGACAGTAATCTAGGAACGTCAGGGAGCGTGTCGTTGTGTCACAGGGCACGTGGGATTGCATCAGGAGCAGAAATGCATGACGGCTTGGAAACGCTGAGTGCTGCCACAGTAAATTGTCGTGTTCGAGCGACAGCTCACAATTTTAATTTACACGTTGTTTTATAATGCCAAGCGGAAATGGCATTATTGAATCCGAGATGTGGAATCATCCAGGTTGGGAAATAACCTCTCAGTTCTGCAGATCCAGAGCTGAGGGTGCTCGGGGGGGAGGGGGGCGGTCCCACCTACATGGCCATAAATCCCTGCGAGGGGTGCATAGAGACAGTGCCTGGCTCTGCATAGTGATGCCTGCTGCCAGAATGGGGTGCAATGGGGACGAGCTGGAGCCCAGGAGATGTGCTGGGAGCTCTGGGCAGCACTCCATGCGGTGCACGTACCCCAGGAGGCTGCGGGGTCTCTTTTTTTTGGACCAATCTTCAAAACCTTCTGGACACGGATCTGCTCCCGTCAGCCACTCTGGAGCAGAAGTTGGACAGGGTGAACCCAGAGGTCTCCTTCAACATCAGCTGATCCCTGGTAGTCTGATGGCTGCGGGGGACGACGCTTGGGCAGGTCCCAGCTGGAGGTTGGAGGGGTTGGAGGGGGGGGTACAGTCCATCTCCTCACTTCGGGGCTGTTATAAAGCCCAGCCCTGGAGGTTTCAGCTCCATTTTTCTCCAATGCCAATGCCACCAGGTGGCAGCAGGACTCTGTCGCAAAGCCGTTCATCCTCCGCTTCCGAAAACCGAACCCTTTCGCGGAACCACCCGGGAGGAGCTCACGATCCTGGGGTTGCCCCCCTCCTCCTGCCCCGCACTGCTGCGGAGGTACTCCCGCAACAACGGGGCTTTGGGATTCGGGTGCTGTCCCCATCCCTGGCCCTGATGGAGTACCGTGGGCTGCACTGACCCCAGAGCCGGCTCAGCCCGAGCAGCGTGGGATGCGGAGCGGCTGAGGGCATCCAGCACCTCCTTTGCTTTGCTTTGCTTCGGTCTCCTCTCCATCTGGGAGCTCTGCTGGAGCTATGGGATGTGTCTGGGGAGTGCTCCCTCATAGCAGGGCCGGGTGATCACCTTTGCTCTCTTACCGTAGCCTCAAAGCAGGAGCTTCTCCCTCCGTGTCCTTTGCCACAGTCCCAGCGGTGACACAGCATCAGTCCCGCACTCAGGGCAGCGCACAGCCCCGCCGCGTTGGTAAATATCCTGTTGCACGGTGCTGCTTCCTGCCTGGATCCTGCTGGGAGGGGCAGGGACAGCCCCTGCGGCCCCAGAACCAGGTTTGTGTGCTTAAGCCCTGCGTAGGGAGTGCTCCTGCAAAACCCTACTGCCGCGCCCCGACAGCTCCGTTCTGGGGTGAGCGCGTCCCCGTGGGGTCAGCTCTGCTCTGGGACACGTCTCAGCAGGGAGGTGGCAGGGAACCAGCTCTGTTCTCCCCCGAGTGTGGCACTGCCTCTGCCGTGGAGGCCCTACAGGACTGTAGGATGGGACACGCGACCCAGCTTGGGATGCTCAACCCATTTTTGGCTGCAGGATGCAGCTCCACTGGGACACCCCACCGCGGGCAGAGCCGAGCAGATCCCGTGTTCTCCCCATCAGATATTACCTTGTAGGAAGGTGTTAGGCGTGTTTCAAATGTCAAAATCAACCCTAAAGGAAGCTGAAGCAACCTGGCCAGCAGCGGTGAAGCAAACTTGGGGCAGTCTTGTGTTACCCTGGGGCTGCTGCTGCTGCTTTGGGGAAGCTGGTGGCAAGTTTCCTCACCGAGCAGGGTGATTTCAGGGGTTTGAGTCACCCTTAGGAAATCACAACTGTTCCTTTTTTTTTTTTTTCCTCCAAAAGGTATTTGCAAATCAGAAGCCGGGCTCTGTGTGTTCACAGCATGGAGCTGCTCGGTGGCATCTCAGACATCTCCAACCCCCCGCTGCTGAAAGCAGCCATTCATAGCCACCTCTGTGCAAACCTGAGATATTCGGAGCCAAGCTCTGGGGTTGTGCAGCTCTCATCTGTGTGAAACCCAGCACGCCGACCTCACTGCTGCCTGTGGCACCTGGGTGTGCAAACCTCAATGCATCCACCACCTCCTGGCCCCAAGCAGAGCCATAGTGCCCTAAAAAGAATTCCCCCCCCCCCCCACCCTGTCTCTGTCACCCACCACTGCAGCTCGATTTGAGGACACAGGCAGAGCGTTCCCAAAGTCAATGTTTTTTAGTTGGAAATGCAGAGGTTCGTCACACTGAGTGGTCTGCTCTGAGCTATGGAGGGCATTGCAAGGGGCACTGTGAGCCCTGCTGCAATGAGCCCTGCTCTCCAAGAAGCCCACGCTGCCTCTGGAAACCAGCAGCCTGCCTCCAAGTCTGACCTTCCTGATTTGAAGGCACAACGGGGGGGGCTGGGAGGGATGAGGGCAAGATGAGAAAAAAACAGGCAGAAACAAGAATGCTTTGACAGCCTCAGGGTAAATCTTTATTTGGCAGCAAAACCGTCATACTTGAAGGGAGAGAGGCTGGGAGGGGGGAGCAGAGGGTTGGGTGTGGGGCAAAGGGCTGGAGGAGGGAGCAGGAGCTGGGAGCTCTGGTTGGGTGCCTTCAGCTGCCAAGCACAGACCCCCTCAGTGGTTGTGCTGGTGTTGGTGCTGATGCTGTTGCTGGTGTTGGTGGTCCTCACAGAAGTGGAGGTGCTCATGGGTGGCGACGATCACCCGGACAATCAGGAGCATCGCCTCACCGAAGCTCAGCTGGTCATCCTTGTTGATGTCAAGGTCCCTGAAGATTTGGTCAATAGAGACCTGATTCTTCACGTGCTGCGGGAGAAGAGACAGAGTGCCATTGGTCACCGCTCTGAGGTCCCCTGGCCACACTGAGACTCTCCTGGGCTGCTGGAGATCCCAGCTGCTGCTCCTGGGTGGCTGTCTTTCATCTCTCCTTATAGCATCTCATGGAGCACTGGGGAAGTGGCCACAGGATGGGGAGGGCTGGGGCAGGAGCACAGCAGGAGAGGGCTGCTGGGCTGGATTTGCTCCCTAGGGCACTTGGGCTGATAGAAACCAGTGGGGTCCAACTCAACTCCCTCCCAACGTGGGGCACAAGAAGCCCTCCCCCAGCTCTGCTCACCTTCAGGTAGTTGGCAAGCTGCTTCTCAATCAGGAGCTTCAGCTCCTTCTTGGTCAGGGTGTCTTTGTCCCCCTCCCGTCTCGAGTACTGATGGAAGACATCGATGATGACATCTATGGCCTTCTCCAGCTCGGAGAGCGGTCCCTGGGTCTGGCAGCCCTGGGAGAAGCAGATGCACAGAACAAGGTCAGGATCACAGCAGGTGTCTGCACATCAGCACAGGTCCCTGCAGGCAGGTGGGGATGCAGCCTGGCTCTTAGTCACTGTGTTTCCAGGCTGAATTTGAGCTGTTTGCTCGAGTTATCTTCAAGACGAGGAAGTCTGGCAGAGGTTGCAGCCCTGGCTCTGGGATGTGCAGCAAAATATAATGTCTAAGATCTCACTTTCCCCCCCAGAATGCGCCTTCTGCAAGGCAAGAGCTGCTGGGGCAAGGCTCCAACAATGCCTCAGTGGCAGTGCAGGTGCTGAGCATGAGATCTGACACCCGGGACCCCCTCGGCTGCCCACACTGCAGGCAGCTTTCTCCAGGCAGAGACATCTCTCCCCATGGGCCACGCTCGATGCCCATCTCCACTGGTGCTCATCCCTCTGCCGGGACGTGTGGTGTCTCACAGGGCCAGGAGAGGGTCTGCACTCCTCTGATGGCTCAACCTGCACCTGGAAAAGAGCATGGAGACCTTAGAACCCCCCCCCACCCTCTGACTTGCCTTGCTCATGTTGGCGAAGCAGCGATGACCGTCTTGGGTTGAACTGCGGCCGGTGTGGAGCGCAGCATCTCTTATAGCCTGGCTGCCGGCTCCGTCCCCTGCTTGTGAAATGTCTCTGTTTCATCCCATTACGGTCCATCATCATGACATACTGGTTTGTTGCTTAAGGCTGGGGGGTAGTTCCTTAAAAGGGGTCCCTGCGGCTTTTCCTGTAACGCCGGTGGGTGGCAGGGAGGTGGCCAGGTCCCCTTGGCCATCAGGGCTGTCCTTCTTGACAAGCCCACCCATGCTGGCAGCTTCCCTCTGTTTTATTCCCCTCTACAGGGCCACTTTTCCACCTAGGGGATGCACTTCACCACCACACCCATAGCACTGCTGTCCTGGTGGACCTGGTGCACCCAAGAGCGTCCCAAGATCCCACTCCTCCACACAGCCCCACACCAATGGGGCTGTCTGCATGACACGGGGACTGTCCCCTGCCCCCAGCAAGCAGCTCTTCAGGAACGGCACACAGCATGGGAAGCTTTCCACTCCTTTATGGCTCCTGCTGTGGCTCTGTGGGTCTATTCCTCCCCACCCCGATTGTGCCCCAGGGGTTGGGTGGGGCCGAAAGGTGGATTTTTGTTGTTTTCTTTTTTCTTAAAGCCATGTCCTCCTTCTGTGGCATTGTGTTTTATTGACTCCGGGTGCCCCGGAGGCCGTGCGCAGGCGCGTTGGAGCAGCGAAAAGCAAAACGAGATTTTCCAGTGCAGCTTTATTGACATCCCCCCTCCCTGCTGATTCAGCTGGCTGGTCTGGGATCTGTCCAACCTGCCGAGCACAGCAGCGATCTCAGATGCCAAGCGTGGGCCAAAGCGGGGCCACAGAGCTCCTGATGAGCAGCTGTGGGGTGGTGGTCCTGGGGCTGCTGGGGGGGTACAGCCTGGCCCTCATTGCCAGGGAGGTCCGTGTTTCACAATGCCATGCTCTGGTGCACGTAACAGGCAGGGAAGGTCCGGGGTGTTTCACAACATTGGGGACCATCCGCTCTGTTGCAGAATTTGGGTAGCAATTTCAGGAAACGGAGCTTTGGCCATTGTATCATCATGGAGGTGGGGAAGGGAGAGGATGGGCAGAGGGTACAGTGTGGGCCAGGGGCTAGGGGTTAGGGCTAAGGGGCTCAGAGTCAGGGTTAAGGTCAAGGTTAGGGTTAGGGCTGGGGGCAGGGGACTCAGGGTTAGGGTTAGGGCCAGGGGGTTCAGGGTTAGGGTTAATGTTAGAGTTAAGGTTAAGGTTAAGGTTAGGGTTAGGGTTAGGGTTAGGGTTAGGGTTAGGGTTAGGGCTGGGGCAAGGGGACTCAGGGTGAGGGTAAGGGCCAAGGTTAGGGTTAGAGTTAGGCTTAGGGTTAGGGCCAGGGGGCTCAGGGTTAGGGTTAGGCCAAGCGTTAGGTTTAGAGTTAGGCTTAGGGTTAGGGCCAAGGTTAAGGTTAGGGTCAGTGGGTTCAGGGTTAAGGTCACAGTTACTGTTAGGGTTAGGATTAAGGTCAGGGTTAGGTTTAGGGTTAGGGCTGGGGTCTTGGGATTAGGGTTAATGTTAGGGTTAGGATTTGGGACGAGGGGTTCAGGTAATCAGCTTGATGCTGGGTTGTGCCCACCAAGCTGCAGCAATGACCCCTCAGAGCAGCTTCTGGCATTCAGACACTCAGTGTAGACCTTAGCGTGAACCCAGATACCACTTTGGGGTCCTGGATGGCACAACATCCCTCCGGGTTCGGGTTCGTCAGCTCTCCCCGTGCAGCAGAGCCTCCCAGCCCTGTCGCACCCATGCACTGTGCCACAGCGAGCTGCAATCCCAGCCCTGAGGCTGCGGCGTTGAGCAAGCATTGCTGCGGGGCAGGGAGTGGGAGCGGGCACTGCACGGTGTGGAGGAGCTGGTTCAGGGCGAACGGGACCGGCGGTGCCTGCAGGAGCCGAGCCCTGGCCAGACACCCCGTGCTTGGCAGCGTTCGCTGAAGGGCTTTCAAAATACGTTTACGAGGAGAAGAGGAGGGCTGGCAGCCAGCAAAAGGCAAGGCAGGGTTTGTGCTGCTGGGTTTCGTGGAAGGTTCAGCCTGAGATTGGGAGGGAAGTACGTCCTGGTTGCTAGACGTGGATTTAAGTTGGTGAAATCAGGATGGACTGAGCACATTTCCGGAGCAGGAAAGGGTCTGTGGTGGGGGCTGCCTATGTCTGAGATGCCCACAGCTGCAGCATTCTGAGCATCATCATCACCAGCCTCTTCCCAGCAGTGCCCAGTGCCAGGACAGGAGGCAAACTGGGGCACAGGGGTTGGTGGGATGCATTTCTTCATCCCGTGGTGACAGCACTGGGACAGACTGCCCAGAGAGGTGGTGGACACATCCTTGGAGATTTCCAAAAGCTTCTGGAGGTGGTGAACCACTCTGGGGGTCACTGGTGGGTGGGGGCTGGACCAGAGGTGCCCCCAGTGCTGTGCCCTGTGCTGCTCCAGCTGAGAGTGGTTCTCCTTGAGGTTTCTTGTCCTGGAAATGCAAGGAGCTCCCAGTCCTTTTGCTTCAGCCAGAAGTATTTGTGCATCCCAGCCGTGTCAGGCAGCTACCAACTCAGCTGTGAGGCAGGCAGCACCTTGGCAAGGCCCAAAGGGAGCCGAGAGCTCAGCAGAGTGGAAAAATCTGAGCTGGGAAACAGTGCAGCATTTCATTTTGGCCCGGTAGCGAGCAACGCAGCAGAGCTGGAAGGGGCGGGTGGGGAGGTGCTGGGTTCTGAGTTTTCATTGGGGTCTGGGGAGAAAATCTAAAATCTCTGACTTTCCCATGGAGTGGAAGCTGTGTGTACAGACTGTGCTCTTATGTATTCTGTGTGTTTTATTTCCCCTGGCTTCACACTGTGGCTCTTTTCCCCCCATCACCCTTTGGCTCAGGCAGACACTGAGTGCCCTGACTGTCGCTGTTGTTCCTCCATGGGTTTTTGTGGCCCCTCATTCAGGCAAACACAGACGGTACCCACTCCCCCCACCTTGAGAAGGGAGCACAGAGATAGAAAGGACTCAGGGAGGTTCAGGCGATGCTTTATTATCTCATGAGTGACCCAAGTGGACAGGACACACCCAGAGTCCCACTCCTATAAGCAAACCCCCCTGGATCCTTCCCTGGGACCTGGCTGATGGCAGTGTGGGGTGGCTCAGTCGCTGTCTGGCTTACATCTGTCATCCTTATGGATGAAGCGGTGCGCGTCGTCGGTCACCTTGGCCAGCACGATGGTGAACTCCTCAAACGTCAGCTCCTTGTCCTTGTTCAGATCCGTCTCCTCAAAGAGCTTCTCCAGGTACCCAGGACGGTTCCTGCCCTGAAGAGGGGACAGGGAGCAGGTCAGTGTCCCCTCCCTGGGCTCTGTGCCCACTGGTGGGCACCACCCCCACCCTTTTCCTGAAGGTGTTGAGAAGCATTTGGAGGATGTGGGATCACTGGAACTTTCTCTTTCCAAGAAGGATGGGGTCTTGGCCCAAGTTGCTCAGCACCTTGCCCCAACCCTGGAGGTGTCTGAAGTCATGGATGGGGCCCTGGGCAGCCTGAACTGGGGAGCATCTGGCTCATGACAGGAGTGGGGTTGGGGGGGGCTGTGAGGTCCCTTCCAACCCAACCATTACATGGTTCTATGATCTTTAAGAATCTTTCCAACCCAGGACAACCTACAGTTCTATGATCTTTCAGGACCCTTCCAATCCAGGACAATCTGCAGTTCTACGATCTTTCAGGACCCTTCCATCCCAGGACAATCTGCAGTTTTATGATCTTTCAGGACCCTTCCATCCCAGGACAATCTGCAGTTTTACGATCTTTCAGGACTCTTCCATCCCAGGACAATCTGCAGTTCTACGATCTTTCAGGACCCTTCCAACCCAGGACAATCTGCAGTTCTACGATCTTTCAGGACCCTTCCAACCCAAGACATTCTATAGTGGATCCAACCTAAGCCATTCTATGAGCATGGGTGGTCCCACGGTGCATGGCTGCATTGAGTCTGATAGAGCACAGCCCCTATGGCAATTTTTGCACCCCATTCCCACTGGCACACCCCCAGGACCAGCCCAGCTCTGCCCCCTCCCGAAGAACACTCACACAAACACTCAGGAAGTTGGGTGCCCTCTCAGTCAGCAGCGTCTTGAAGTCATTGAAGTTGAGGAGGTCCAGTGGACCCTCACGGATGCTGTACTGGTGGAAGATGTTCACGACGGTTTCCAGGGCCTTCTCCAACGTGCAGTTCCCTGGGAATTGCTGGACCTTGGGCTGCGAGGCGGTGGTGCGTGTGGACATGGTGGGATACCTGCAGAGAGAGCTCAGGGCCATCAGGGAGCAAAGCCGAGCACCCCACACTGCACTGAGATTGTTCTGCTCTCAGAAGGTGCCACCCCAAAGCAGAAACATCTCCAACCCCACTAACGATAGCACGGAAATGCCACTAAATGATATTAACCCATTGCCCCAATGGGGGAAAGGCGGCTCTGGAACAACACAGGCGTGATACGAAGCAATACACAAATTCACTTCTCCCTCATCCCCCTGTCTACTGCAGGAATCGTTGCAATGCCACTCACCCTTGTCTACGAGGAGGTCTGCAGAGGATGGGTCCGTGATAGAGATCCCGGTGCCTGGATGGCCCTTTATATGCATTCGAGAATCTCTTTCGTCAGAGGCAGTGACACACCTGCTGCAAGCAACAGCTTGAATTAGCATTTCCCACACCTGGAAATTGCGAGGTGGGACCTCTGAGCCTGTCCCCATCTCGGTTCCTGGTTGCACCCACCAGACTTCAGAAATGCTGTCCTGCCACCCCCCATGTCAACTCCACGGGACAAAGAATGGGGAAACATGGTCAGAAATGCAGAGCCCGCCGTGCTGATGCGCCAAAGCTGCGGGTTTGGCAACGTGCTGAGCATTCTGACCTCTCTCATAGCAATGCAGGAGAAGGATGGGATTTTTGGAGGGACGTGGACCTGTTTTTAACACGGTCGTGGGCTCCGTGTTTTCTGCATTACCAGCTGGTTGAACACCAGCAAAGACAAAAGTGTTATCTCCATTCGATAGTTGGGTTTGCAGGTGGTTGTCCATTATTTCCTGCTTTCACATCACTCTCATCAGACCTCCCGTCTCACTCTTTGGAGGAAACTGAGCTCAAGGCAGGGAAAAAAAAATCTAGGGTCATGGTCTGTACTGCCCTGAGCTTCAACTGGGAGTTTTGCAACAGCCGCCCCATGACATGAGCAGAGCAGGTCCTGGAAGGATGAAGATAATGAGAAGATGTAAAAATAAGACAGGAGCTTCCGAGAAGAGGTGGGGACACAAAAACAAAGGAGCTCTTGGAGGACGCTTCTCACAGCTGGGAGCAGTAACCAGATCTGTTGCATGATTTTTATTCTGGTATCCCTGACTCACTGTATTGTTTCATTCTCCTCCTTCTGTCATTAGGGCTTCTCGACAGTCCCAAATTGCATCCTCATTCCCCACCTGTCATCATCAGCCATCAGCCAGACGGGCGTTTGCCACGTCCCCTTGGGGCAGGGCTGCAGGTCCTCTGCTCCCACCCACCCTGGTGATGCTCCCCAAACCCGAAGTGATGTTCTGGAGGAGCACAGCACCCCACTGGGGGATGAGCTGCTCCCCAGCAGACGAATTGTGGTGTTGGAGAGCGACGACTGGCGTCCCCATGGGTGAACAACCACGCGGCCCCATGCTTCCTTCTCCAATTTAACGCAGCAAAGTCCAACCCCCCCCGAGCCTGAGGATCCCCCTCTCTGTTCACAGCTGCCCACAGATGCACAAATGCTCTGTGCTGCTTGTGGAGCCGATCCCCAGGAGTGGGATCATGGACCTGCTGGGCTCCAGGGAGCTGCCACCCTGCACAGACATAAACACGAGGCTGCATCTTTCAGCACTGCATCTCCAGAACCCCTCTGCATCCTTTGTCACCCCTTTGCTGTTCTGTGGCTCACAGGAAACTTCTGGTTGCTTTGTGGGCTGCAAAAGCATCGCCTCCAACTCAGGGTTACCATCTGAGTCAGGTCTCAGCAGCACACAGAGCTCCCAGACCGGGGCAAGAAGGGCTGAGAGCACCAGGGCTGAGGATGCTGTGCCCAGAACACCCAGTGCTGCAGTGCAGGCTGTAGGGTCCAAGCACCACTGTCCAAGGGGCTCAGGGAGCTGGTGGGGACCTGCTGGGGTGTGGATGCTGCAGGACACAACAGTGCTGCCACGTGAACCAGCCCAGCACGACATGTGTGCAGCTCTGCTCCTCCCCAAGATACAGCAACAGTGCTAGGGGTCTGTGCCCCATGCCACCCTCCCTTCCTGTGTCCCCACATCCCACTGCTGCCACATGCAGTCTGCATGTGACCCCCATGGCTGCAGGCTGAGCTGGTGCACGTCCCATCCCCTCCCCCCCCCACGCCACAGGACACAGCACAGGTGTGTTTGGTGCACAGAGAAAGACAATTTATTTCAGTGTCATAGGCAGAAGCAGAGAGCGCAGCCTTGGTTGTGTGCTTATGGGCAGACACAGGAGATGCTGCTGCTGGAGGAGAGCAGCCCTGTGGGAACTGCCCTAGTGGTGAGGACCGTGGCCGTGGCCGTGGTCGTGGCTGTGGCCATGTCCGTGGTCATGGCTGTGGCCGTGGCCATGGTCCCCAGGCTGCTTATGGGACCGGTTGTGGGCATCGATGGCCACGAGGTTGAGCGTGGTGAGGAACTCGGTGAACTTCAGGCGGCCGTCGCGGTTGCCGTCAGCTTTGGAAAAGAGCTGCTTGATGTAGTCATCAACGGATGTGTTGGGCTGTGGGAGGACAAAGCAAGTCAAGACACGGGGTCCTCTATGACCCCACAGCTCCATCTCGGGGCTCCCCACTTCACCTCCATCACTGACCCCACTATGGGGAGGATCCATGCAAAAATACCCAATTCAGGAGAACCCCACCAACCCCCCATCCCCTTTAGAGGATCTCAGTTCCCCCGTGCCCCAGAAGGTCACCACCCATGGAGCTCCCATGGACAGACGGACGCTGAGCAGTGCAGCGCACCGGCACCGTGTCCTCGAGGAAGGGCTTGGCATTCTCCTTCAGCAGCGTGGTGAACTCGCTCCGGCTCAGGTAATCATCCATCGGGTTCCGGATGGCGTATTGGTGGTAGATGTTGATGGTGCACTCCAGCGCGAGCTCCAGGTCGGTCTTCATGGTGCTGGGGAACAAAAGCAGCCAAACATTAGAGAGGAGATGGAGCCCTCCAGGAGCTCCTCTTGGGGGGAACTACTCACCAACAGGCGGTCGTGGGGTTCCTCTTGTGGTGTGAGCAGGAGAGCAGCAGCAGCGGCGGTGGCTGCGCGGTGCCGCGAGGGCTCTTTTATAGTCTCCCTGAGCTATGATTTGTGACACCCTCGAATATCTTTGGGGCGATAACCCCGGGAATTGTGCAAGGCCACACGGCACGCAGCACGCCCAGGTGGCGGATCTTGCCAGGAACCGACTGCCGTTGGAGTTAAAGAGGGAGGGACGCACCGAACTCGTTAGGGCAAAACAAGGAAACGCCGACGGAGACCTTTCCAGGGAGCCAGCAGAGCAGGTCCGTGGCAGCACGGGGGAATCCCCATATGGGGTTCCCGGTGGAGATGAAGAAAGAGGGATTTTTATGCAGAACATGGGTTGCTGTGGGTGAGGGTCTCCACGGGGCGATGCTGGTTTTTACCACTGTAGATGTGGTTCATCCCAAGAGGGACGCGGTATCTGCCCCTGTCTGGATGGAGACGGTTCCCACTCTACCCAGAGCTGCTGGGGGATGCATCCCACCCGGTCAGCAATCAGCATCCCATGTGAATCACTGAGTAGCCGGGTCAGCAGTCGGCAAACCACTGCGGATCGGGACTTGCCGTGTGCTGGAGGCCTGCCAGCCGTGCTCCGCAGGCAGCACTTCCCAGCAGAGGTGATTGCTGCCTGATGACACCGACTTTTGGCATTGGGATCAGCAATCGCTGCCAACCGCTCCTCCCGGGGTCACGGCGGTGTCACCGCTCACAGAGACCCCACAGGGTCGTGGTTGTGGGGCTGGGAGCAGAAGGCTTTGGGTGTTGGAGGGGAGACACCCCGGGTCAGCCCCACCCCACAGTGCCGGAGCTCTTCATCCCATCCAATGTTCTGGGAGTGCAGAAAACCCGTGATGCCCAGTGGGGATTTTAGGATATGGGAAGGACAGCGGTGGTGAAACCGTTTCCCATCACACCTTCTGCTCCAGGAGCACGAGGAACTGGTTCCAGATGAAGAGTGAGTTGCAAAATGGTGCAACAAAGGGTGGTTTGTACGAGGAGAAGGATGAGTGCACCTCCCTGCCAGGGGGTCCCTGCTGGCGTGGGGATGGAGCAGCAGTTCTTGCAATAACCAGCGATAATTGTGGGTCTGTCTGGGCAGGATGCAGGGACACACCTGCACCAGCATGGGGACGTGACATGGATGCACAGCTGAGGAGGTGCAAAGGGACACGGCTGTGCCACGTGGGGGTGGGAGGAGACACGCATGTCTCATGGGACAGGCGAGCAGGGACATGTGCATGCACACACACGGAGCCCTGGGCTGCCCTCTGCCACCCACTGTGTGCTGGGTGCTGCTGTGCCAGTGCTGCGGGGACAGAGAGGGGATGGGGGCAGGGACACGGCAGTGGGGTGGGGGCAGGGCACGAGCAGGGCCGGCAGGATAGGATGCTTATCATGCATCGTGCCAATACCAAATGCTAAAAAAATCCAAATCTGGTTTCAAAAGGACTGAGGACTTGTAGGGGGGACAGAGGGCAGGCCCTGCCCCTGAGATGTGAACACAATGCTGTCTCTCTCAGGTGCTCCTCTGCTCTGTGGGGCTTCAATTTCCCTGAGGTTCAACAGCAACCACAAACACAGCTTCAAATCTTTACAAAAAAGAAGTTTTATTGGACCCCCGTGAGGGGACGTGGGGAAGGGGCTCAGCCCTACTTGTACTGCAACAAGGCATCGTTGTAGATCATGGCCAGCGCACCCAGGAAGGTGACGTATTCCTGGAAGTTCACCTCCTGGTCCTTGTTGCGGTCCAGGTCCTCCATCAGCCCCGCGATCTCTGCGTCCTTCAGTTTCTGCAGCCCCAAAGAGCACAGAGCCATTCACCATCGGGGTGTCGGGGGGGGAACATGGCCCCGTGCTTACCCAGAGAGGGGGACCACAGCTGAGGGGCACCACAGGATCTGGCCATGAACACATCACCAACCCATATCCCCCCCAGCAAAGCACCGGTGATCACAGCGTGTCCCATGAAGGCAGGTGTGGGGGCAGGGCTGTGCCAACCCTCCCCCGGGTGATGTCACACCCCGTGTCACCTCCCACTCTGCCCATCCCATGCCCATTTTCTGGGAGTGTTTCTGCAGCCGGTCCCTGTTTGTGCAGCAGCGGTGACATCGCTGTGGGGCACTCACCGGCCCAATGGTCAGCTCCTTCTGGATCAGCTCCTTCAGCTCGCCCTTGCTCAGGCTGTTCTTGTCACCCTCTTTGCCTGAGTACTTGTGGAAGGTGGCCACCAAGAGCCCGATGGCTTGGTCCAGGGGGGCTGCCATGGCTGTGGGCTCGGCTGCAGGCCAGGGCAGAACTCAGAACCCACAGAACCCCAAATTCAACTCTCCCAAACCCCCCAGCCCACCCAGAGCCCCTAACCCCAACCTGAGTGCTTGGAGCACAGCCCTCGAGGTCCCAGCTCTGCACAGCCCCAAAGATGGGGGGCTGATCCGTGTCCCCCCTATCCCAGGGCGTTGCACAGACCGGGGCTGTGGCTGTGCTGACTCACAGAGCACAGTGCCTGCCACCTCCCACGCAGCCACAGAGCTGTGCAAGCTGCTGGGGGCCAGGGCGGGGGGCAGAGGGGGTCACGAGTGGGGTAGATAGAGAGAAACCTCCGTGGGGTCTCCAGTCACCACTGCTTCGCCAAACCCAAGATGGGAGGGGTCATGGGGAAGCTGTTGGTTTCCATTGGGGTGGGGTGGGGGGAAGGACGTGGGAAGCCATTAGTTTCCATCGAGGTGGGAGGGTCCCCACATCTGGACGGGGCACTGCACATCTGGAGTGCAGCCACAGAGCCCCAGGGTTCGGTGAAAAGGGAATGGGAAGGAAGAAAGGGAAACTTACCGCTGGAGCAGGGCAGGATCCGGGAGCAGGGAAGGGAGGGCTGTGGTGCGCAGCTCCTCCTCGCATTTATGGCCGTGGCTGAGTCCTCCCATCCGGGGGGGGCCGGGGGTGGATGGGTGCAGGGGTGAAGCCACTCCTCTGCACGCCGTAACCCCACCCCGGATGGGAACGCAACTGAAACGCCGCTCCCAGGGGTTCACTGGGATAGGGAATGGGGTCCTGAGTGCTCCAAGGGGGAGTGGGAGAGGGACAGCCCCAGACCGCCCTCACTGAGTACATCCCATTGGATCCCTTTGACATCACTTTACAAGGGGGAGCTGAGGTCCTGGCTGCGGGGTCAAGCCATTGCCTCGTCACCTGGGCTGGAAGTTGCTCACTGTCCCCGTTATCACAGTGCCATCGGAACCACTGATCCCTGAGAGCTCCGGATCGGGAGCAGCGGGGCAGGGTGCTGCCAGCAGGGCTGACCCACAGGGATGAGGCAGCGCATCCTGCACATGGGAACGGGCACCCACACGACCCCAAGCCCATCCCCAAAGTGCAACCTCAAAACCCAGACCCCAAAAACCCAGACCCCACGTCCACTCTGTTTGTTCTGGGTCACCTGCCGAGCGCACGTGGAGGAGCAACGTGGACTTTCCACGCATGACCCCATAGCAAGATTGCAGAGCACACAGAGGACTGACTTTGGAGCAATCTTTATTGGAAGAGCATTCAGATTGCAGTGGGGGTGACCCCCACGCTCACTTCTTGCACGGCATTTTGTCGGGGTACTCCTGGAAGAAGTCGTTGCACATGACGGCCACGCAGGCCAGGAACGTGGCGTACTCGTGGAAGTCCACCTCGCTGTCCCTGTTGCTGTCCAAGTTGCTCATCAGCTTCTGGAAACCGGCCTCATCCGTGCGTTTCTGAGCACGGGGAAGGAGAGATGGCACCAGGGGTCTCCATGAGACCCCCCCCAGCACTCCAACAACATGTACCCCCAACCGCACTCACGCTGATGAAGCTGGGTAGCTCCCTGGTGAGCAGCTCCTTCAGCTCTGCTTTGCTCAGCTTGAATTTGTCCCCCTCCTTCCCCGAATACTTGTGGAAGGTGGAGACCATCACAGCCAGCGCCTGCTCCAGGGGGCACGCCATGGGGATACCGGGGGCCTGAGGGCACTGATGGCAGCTGAGGGCAGAGCCCCGTGCAGTGTCACACCCGTGCATCACCACGTCCTCCCATTTCCCCAGGCAACAGGGCTGGGTGGCACTGGGTGAGCAACCCCATAAAAAGCAACGGGGCTGGGTGAGGGGTTGGGGGGGGGGGGAGGGGGGGTCAGCAGCAGCTGGTGGAGGGAAACACAGCCCCCAGCGTTGGAAGGGAAGCATATGGGAAGCGGACAGAGCACTGCGGGCAAAGTGACTCACCGAGATCTGGAGCACAGCGATCCGGGCCGGTTGGGTGGGGGCAAAGCACCGGGATGTGCACCGCTTTATAGCCCCACTGCCCCCACCCCCACACCCCCCCCGGATGGATGAGGAGGTGCCAACACAACGTTCACTTCACATTGGCTGATGGAGACGGATGGGAACCCCCACGGGCAGCCCCGGCCCCCCCCCAGAGCCGCCTCCCCGCTCAGCCCAAGGGGTGGATTGGGTCCAAAAAGGGAGAAAGTGCCCCTGGAGGGTTGGATGGGGGGGTTGGATGGATGAGGGGGGGGGTGGACGGATGGGGGGGGGTGGACGGATGGGGGGGCGTGGGCTGATGGAGCACAAAGCATTTGGCAGCACCTCTCAGAGTGGTGGGGGCAGCAAAAACCCCAGCGGTGTTGGTCCAAGTTGGGGGTTGGAGTTTTCCTTTTTTGTTTTTCCTGTTCTTTTTTTTTTTTTTTTTTTTATTTTCTGTTTTTAACTCAAACCACCTGCGAGAGCCATTGCTGTTTCCCAACGCCCCGTTGTGTAACGCGGCACTATTTTGGTGCCCGCGTGGCCCCGCACGTGACCGAGAGCGTGCGGACCACAGAACTGCTGCTGCGGGATGGGGACTGGGAATAGGGATGTCAAACCCCCCCCCCACAACACCGTGCCATGTCTGCTGGGTGGGAATAAAGCAAGCAAAATGTCTTTGGGCAAAAGCGACTCCCAGAGCTCGTTAGGGAGCAGGTGCAACCTGGTGTTAATTAATGGGAGGGGACAGAAGTGCCTGGGGCTCCTTATAGGGCACATGGGATGGAGTAAGGCAGAGCTTGGAGCTGTTGGTGGGGGTGGGGAGAGGGTTTGGGGTGACCTGGGGAGGGCTATGGGTGTGGGGAAACAGAAGGGGGATGTGGTGAGACATAGGGGTCTCGGGAAGGGTTTGGGGATGTGGTGCAATGTGGGGTCTCCGTGAAGATCTGGGGATGTGATGGGTTTGGGGGTCTTGATGAGGGCCGTGCAGGGGGTGCTCTGCCCCATGGCAGATCCAAGGTGCGATCTGTGGGTTTGGGGCTGGCTGATAACCAGGATTTGCTGTGCTGAGGGGGGTTGGGGGGGGGCAGCTCAGCCCAGAGTCACAGTGCTGTGTGTAATGAGAGCTGCCTGCAGCAAAATGGGGTTGGGGGGCATCTTCTGCCCCCCAGGGTGGGCTCATCCCCAGCTGCAGGGCTTGAGGGTCCTTCTAAGCACTCAGCAATGGTTCCTACCCCCCATGAGGGTGCAGTGTGTGGATTTGGCTTTGCTTCTTGCCTCGGTAGTGCATGTTTCTGCCTGGTTCCCCACTCCCTTAACCCACGCTGAGCTGGGGGGGGTGGGGGGGGGGAGGGCTCAGAGTACCCCAAACCCACACTGAGAGACAGCGGTGACGTTTAGGGGAGGAGGGTGATATCTCAGTGCTGAGCTCTGAGCCTTTTCCAAAGGCACTTCTGGGGCCGCAGGGTGGAAAATCCCACGGAGGGATGGAGACATGAGTCACACGTGAGGCGCTGGAAGGACTTTATTGCGCAGTGCAGCGCGGGATCACTTCTTGCGGGGCCGCTGGGCATCGCGGAAGAACTCGTTGTAACCCATGGCCACGCAGGCCAGGAAACAGGCGTACTCCTTGAAGTCCACCTCGCTGTCCTTGTCGTGGTCCAGGTCGTTCATCAGCCGCCTGAACTCCCCCTCATCCATCTGCTTCTGCGGGGGGAGCAGGGGAGTCAGAATGTTTGGGGTCTGGGAGGTGTCCCCGTGCAGAGGATGGAAGCTCCCGGCTCCTTATGGTGGGAGGAGGGTTTTTCTCTTTGTCCCCCACAGAGGGGTGGCATTTAGGAGCTCTGCTGGCACTGGGGCTGTGCAGATGCTATGCTCATGATTCATTCATAAATTTTGCCCATCCCACCCCACCACAGCCGGAAGGAGAAGGGAGGGGGGGGGGTGGAGAAAAAAGGGGGAGAAAAAGAAGCACTGAAATGGGAACATTGCTCTGCCGATGTCATCCCAACACTGCACAGGTTTGCATCTGCTCCAGCCCCACTCCTTCCCTCCAGGCACAGGGTCTATCCTCTGGGTGGGCTTATGGGGCAGCATACAGCCCCCCACCCCAGGCTGTGGGTGTAAGGTGTCCCCCTGTGGACTTACGGTGCCGAAAGCAGGCAGCTCCCTGGTGAGCAGCTCCTTCAGCTCCGCTTTGCTCAGCTTGAACTTGTCCCCCTCCTTCCCCGAGTACTTGTGGAAGGTGGTGACCATCACAGCCAGCGCCTGCTCCAGGGGGCACGCCATCATTGCCTGCGTGGGGACACAGTGGGGTGACTGGGGGACCCACCTGGATAGATGCACACCTTTTGGGGTGAGGAATCTGCCCCCTAAATTGCAGCTGTGGGATTAATATGGGGCAAAAAGGGACTCACCGGGATCGAGGCCGAGCAGGGACAGCGGGAGCCGGGGTGTCAGTGCCACTGTCACTGTGTGCTGGTGTTTATAGTGCAGCTGGGGGGCACAGCCCCTCGCCCCCGGGTGTTCCCAGCCCCAGGTTTCACCCGCACCCCATTTTTGCTCACTGAGCTGTGTGATGCTATTAGTGGGAGGTGGGGGTGAGCGTGAGGATGGGGCAGGAATCAGGCAGCAGCCCCGTCCCCTGTTCAGCCACCGTGCTCTGGGTACTGGTGGTGGTTCCAGTGTCCCCAGCACCAACCAGTGCCAAGGGACAGGTGGCAGTGGCAGCGGTCGTTGCAGAGTGAGCTGAGACAGAGTGAGACGCAGCACAGGTGGGCATCGACGGCAGCAGGTGCTTTGGGGGAGTCTGAGCTCACTCCCAGCCCCAAAGCTGTGCTGGGGTGGGGGGGAACATGCTGCTGGGGGGCAGCCCTGTTGTTCCCGTGCTTGGCCACGGGCTGCTGGCACTTGTCACCCTCCTGCCCAAGTGCTGGTGGGGGTGACGGTGGTGGTGGCCCACACACAGGGCCTTTCTTGGGTCTGGGAACAGGGTGGCTGAGGTCTGTGGTGTTCCCCCTCCCTCAGGGTTGGATGGGTGGGGAGGGATGCAGATAATGCACTTTTGGAGCTCTTGGAATCTCACAGATCTTGGGGGCTGTGTATATCATGTCAGTGTTTGTCCCCGGGGTGGGAGGTGGTGGTCCCACAGACCCCAAATGTGCAGGAGGACAGATTCCCCTCCCCCCCCCCCCTCCCCCTGTTGTACCCCAGGGAGAGGCAGGGATTGTGCCTCCCCTCCCCCTCCCATCTGGCACCTCGCTTTGCAACGGTGCTGAACTGGGGCTCACAGGGTCCGTGAGCTGTGGCTCTACATGGGGATGGAGGGGTGCACAACTTTCCCCCCCCCCCCCCCAAACTCCATCCCACTTCAGAACAGGAACAGCAGCCACAGGGTGCGCGGACCTGATCCCCACGGGGACACGAGGACGGCGGGACACTGTCCCCGCACCGGGCCCGGGGAGGGGGCGTTCCGTAACCCTTCTGCAGGGGGAGGGAGGCGTGGATTTCCCCGCACCCCGCGGCGGTGGCGGCTCCCGATCCCGCACAGCGGCAGCACTGCGCCCGCCCCGGTGAGTCACGGTCCCGCCGCGCCCCGACGGGATTCCTGCTCTCTGAGTCAGTTCACGCGGCTCCCACGGACCCACCCCCCCACCCAAACCCACCGGGATCCCCGGGGCATAGGGGCGGCTGCGTCGCGATGGGGCGGAGCGGGCAGAATTCGGGATGGGTGGGATCTCCCCCGTCCCTAAGTGCTGCCATGCCCTGTGCTGGGAGACGTGGGGGGCGCGGGATGTCCCCGTGGGAGCTCAGGGGACGCCTCTGCGCTCGGGGAAAAGTCCCCTCGGGCTCCCGCTCCCCTTGGGGGTACGCAGATGCGGGGCTGTGGGTTGGGGTCTCTCTTGGATCCGCGTGGGGATTCCCTACTGAGACGCATCGTGGCTGCGCCCCACGGACGCGGGCAGTGGGGACACCTCGTGGTGACAGGGGGACGGGACAGACCCCTCCCCCCTCCTCGGTGCCCAAATCCCCACTGCATTCATGATCCTCACCGTAACCCCGCTGCTACTCCGAACTTTATTGCTGCAATAAATAACCCGCGGCCGTGCCCGGGAGCTCCCAGCCCCAAAGGTGGGCAGGGCAGACCTTCACCAGTCCCGGGGGGGGGGCAGGGGGTGGGGGTTACCCCATGGAGACTCCAACGTTTTGTGGGGGAGAGGGTGCCCCAGTGGCACAAGGGGTGTCGGTTGGGGTGGGCTGAGAACGGACAGCATTTTTGTCCTAGGTGAGGGGGAAGTCTTTCCCTGCACTTCCAGCCCAGCTTTGGGGGGAGAGGCAGGGGGAAATGAGGGCAGGGATGGGGCAGGAGGAGCCCCCCGTGGTGACCTTGCACCCCTTTACTCTGGTGTGTGGGTCTGCAAGCCCTGGGCAGGAGGAGCACAATGTTGGGGGGCTGTGGAGCAGCGGGGGCCGAGCTTGGGGTCTGGGGGTTGGGGACCCAGCCCGGCTACTTGGTGAGCTTGATGCTCTGCTCCTGCTGGCGGATGATGTGGGCGATGGGGCTGGCGATGCCCCCTATCAAGGTCCAGTACTCCTCGAAGCTGATGCGCCCGTCTTTGTTCTCATCCAGGTCGCAGATCAGCTTGTCGGCCGCGCGCCTGTTCCCGGTGTCCTGCGGGGGCAGAGCGAGACATTGGCACCGGGAACCCACGGAGAGGAGATGTGCGGGGACCCCAAAGCCGTCCCCCGTGTCCCCCAACCTCACCGTCAGCATGTGGTTGAGCTCACGGCTCAGCATCTTGCGGAAATCCTTCTTGCTGATGCGCCGTGGCTTTCGGCAGCAGCAGCGGCTCGAGTATTTGTCAAAGTTGTTCACCAGCACCTGGACGGCCCACTCCAGCTCCGTGCCCTCCGCCATCGTCCTGCACTCACCTGTGGGATGGGGGGGGGGGGGGTCAGGACTGGGTCACCTATAAGGCCGCTGCTTGGGGAACCCCATAGAGAGGTGTGGAGTTGGGTGCCCGGCTCCCTGCGTGACCCCCAAAAAAGCATTTTTCACCCCAAATCTGGGTGCTCGTCGCTCTGTATCACCCCAAATGGCACTGCTCGCCCCACCTGCCCCCCCCCCAGGGCAGCCACCCCCGTGCGTGGGACGGTGGTAATTATGGCACCGCAGTGCCCGGACCGCGGCGCCCGGTTCCCAGGGCTCATTAGGTTGGAATGGGATAGGGAGTGGCAGGAATTACCGGCCGGCCCTCCTCTTGCTTCACGGCTCGGGAACACCCCGGCGGGGCTCTCGGTTGAGGCGTCACCCAATATAGGTCTGGGTCACGGGTTCCCCGACCCCACTGTCCTACCCTGTCCGACAGCACCAGGAGCCCCTTCCTATGGTTGTACCCAATGGACTGCTGCCGTCACGGGGTCTGGTGGCCGCATCCCGGCAGGATGCACGCAGGCGGGGACGGAAACGACACCGTCCGGTCCCGGCTCCTTCCTGAACAGGGATGGGGCCGAGCAGGGCACGATGCTGTGCTGGTTCTTGCAGTGCTGATTTGTGCCACTGTGCTGAGCAGTGTGGGTCACGGTGGAAGCCGTCTCGTGGCAGATCAGTGCTATCCCAGTGCTATTGCGCTCCAAATCCACCCCACATTTGTACCCTTCTTCCCCATTTCAGCCCCGTGCGGGGTGTGGTGTCACAGGGTGCTCCCCATCACATGCTGGCGTGCTCGTGAGCTGTCCCTGTTCCTTTGTGGGGCTGCTGAAGGGCCTGGTGCTGACAGCAGGTCCTGCTGTGATCTGCAGCCCCCGTTGCATCCCCGTAGACCTCCACCTCTGTCCTTGCCTCATCCCGGTCCGTTAAACACCACTATGACTGCAGCGATCCCAACCACGGACCCCACTGGGCCCCACTGCTCTGCTTCAATAGACTCACAACACCGATCCCACCACGCACCCCTGGGGCCGCAGAGCATCATCCTATTATGGGGCACAGGGACAGCATCCACTGAGGGACAGGGGGACATCGTCCCACGCTGGGACATGGGGATGTTGCCACTGCACTGGGACACGGGTGAGTGGGACAGGGCTCATCTCCTGCCCTTCTCCTTCTGCCGTGATGATTCCCTTCTCTCCTCCTCCCACAGCCCCATCCCACATCTCCGCAGCCCCCCTGTGCTGAGCTCCCCATCCGCCGCCCGTCCCCACATGCGCAGAGCTGCCAAAAGGGCTCAGGAAGGGGTGGAGTGGGAGGGGGGGATTTCCACCCCACTTGCAGCCACACGTCCCGGCGAGCATTTCCCCCCATAGCACCCATTTCTGGGCGCAGTGCCTCACCCGTCTGCCCGTCCCGCTGTGTCCGTCTGTCCTGCCGTCGGTCGCGGAGCCGTGAGAGCAGTGCCGCCCGCTCACCCTCACCTCACACCCATCCCAGGGGCCCGAGGGCTTTAAAGAGGCTCCCGCCCCTCCCTGACGTCCCAGGGCGTTCCCAGCTCACCTGGAAGCGGCCCCGATTGCAACACAAGGCAGTGGGGCCGTTGAGCCCACCCCAGGGGTCCACCTCGGGGTCCCGGTCCCGACGTGGGGAGAGCCACTCGCTCGAAGGTCCTGCAGAAAACCTCCCAAAGGGTTTCAGGGTCTCCACCATTGGGGCACTTCTTAGTGGCAAAGGAGGAACGGAAACTGTGTGTGGAGCTTGCAGCTGGAATTAGGGAACCAAAAGTGCTCGCCAAGAGTGTGCAGGATGCAATGGGGTGTGGGTGGCATTGTCCCCGTGCAGAGCTCCCCTGCTGCGAGAGATGCTGACGCAAAGGGCAAACGTGGTAGCAATGGGGGCATGGCCTGACCCCACGGGGGAAGGGTCCATGCTGCCCTTCCCCTTCCACGCGTGCTCGAGCGCTGAATCCCACCTACTCCCACCCCACGTGTGGGTACGTGTGCAGAATACCCCCCCTGTGCAACCAATAGAACAGACCACGGCTGAATGGTCGAGTGTGCACCCCAGTGTCCCCAGCTCAGTGCAGGCACCAAGGGGCAGCGATTCTGACTTTCCTCCCCCACCACCCAGTCCTCTTTTTTTTTCCTCTGCCTCCATTTCTCCTCTTTTTCTCTCCCAGTTACACCAGCACATAACCCACTGCACATGGGTGCTGCGTATCACCAGTGGGGTGCAGATGGGTGAACGCACGGTGTTGTGCACCGAGTGCGGCAGTGGGACACAACCATAACATGTAACCCACTGGTTTGGGGTCGTTCCTCCTCCATTCATCCCGAGGGACTTTGGAAACATGAGCAACCCCGATCTGGTCAGGTTGAGATGCTCTGAACCCAAAGTGCTCACGGTGAAGGTGCACAGCCCTCCGCAGACACACAGGGATTGGAGATGCGCTGCGGGGCTGTGCCAGGAGCTCACAGCCTTAATTAACCAGGCCGGCAAATTGCACCCTGCGTCGGCGCAGCGATGGCGCGGAGATCCAATGCGAGATCAGATACAGAGACACCAGAGCTGCATATTTTGGGATGCAAAGAGGAGGTCACGGCACCGGGCAGCGGCCACCCACGCTTCTTCCTCTGCTCTGCAGGGACCTCTGCTTTTGGGACACGGTCCCCGGAAAAGCGCAGCGTGTCATCTCTGCTCCCCTATGTTTGATCTCGGGGCGAGGAGGAGTGCAGGGCCGGTGCTGCAATCCCGTCAGGTGGGAGTCCTCCCCAGCCCCGCGGGCAAACAGCTCACGCTGAATCACGGCCCTCATTACCCCGTGCCGGGCCGATGTCACAACTCAGCCCGTATTTTTATAAGGCATCCAGGGCGTGTGCGTGCACGGAGCCGCCGTGTAGGACCAGAGCCCATCACACACCAGTTCCCAGCCCCTGCTGTCATCCCTGTGAGCTCGCCTCCCCCTGGACCCCCACCTCAGGGTGTCCCCGTGGTGCTCCTGCATCCATTGCTTAGTTGTGGGGCTAAGCTCCTCCTGCCCCACACATCCTTATCAGGATGGCTCAAACCATGAGATCACCGACAGCATATGGCAGCACTAGGGTCACCAAACCCAATCCCAAGGCCCCCCTCCCACCACAGAGCACCCCACAGCCCCAGCTCCCCTTTCCCCCTCCCATCACCTCAACCATTTGACACATTTCCTGTCTAATTAAATGCACACCACACCTCTCGGCTTAATTTCCATGTATTTATTTCCAAGGCAGGAACAATAAATAGTCATTCGTGTTGTGAAATCCACCCCAAGGTGAGAGGAGACAGAGGGCGGCCGCGGCCGAGCCGTGGTGGCGGAGTCGGGAGGAGTCCCTGCCTGGCCCCACTTTCATCACTTTTCTCTGGGTTTTGGGGTTTTTCATCTTTATTTTTATTCTCCCCGGAGCACAAAGTGATGCAGGCGCGGAGATGGCACCCATCAGGTCCCCATTCCATTCCTCATCTCAACCCCATCCCAATCCCATCCCAGCTCATCCCCATCCCATCCTCATCCCAACTCCATCCCCATCCCATCCTTATCCTCCTCCCAACCCCATCCCCATCCCATCCTTATCCTCCTCCCAACCCCTTCCCCATCCCATCCTTATCCTTTTCCCAACCCCAACCCATCTCCATCCCAACCCCATCCTATCCCCATCCCATTCCCCATCCCACCCCCTTCCCAATCCCCAACCCAACCCCACCCCATCCTCATCCTCCTCCAGGACACATTGCTCAGTGGGAACCGTGGCCCCATCCCATATGGCATTTGCTGCGATCACAGAAATCCCAACTCCTGTCCGCTCACCCCACACATTTCCAACCCCAGAAATTTCATGGCTCCCCCCAGCCCAGCACACAAACACCAGTGAAACCACAAACCCACAGCCCCGGTGCCACTGTGGGAACCACAGACGTGGGCACCGCAGTCCCGCACAGCATCCCGTGCACACTCACCCCATGCAACCCTGTGCACGCCTGCGGTGCCGTGCACACTTGCAGCATCGCACACACACTGGCAGCACCCCATGCACGCGCACAGACCCCATTGCACCGTGCACCCTCGTGCTCTGCAGTGGGACACGCAGCCCCAGCCCTCCCGTTCCCTTTTTCCCGTGACAGAACAAGGCCGCCCCATCCCAGATGTTGTTTTGTTCCATTTTTCCTTTATTAATTTATACAAAAACGGTTGCACGTGCCGCAAGCAGCTGACATCCCGCCACCGGCCCACCCCGAGCGCAGCCGTCTGTGGGGGCACGGGGACCCCAAACCCGTGCAGGGACCGTGGCCCCCAGGATGGAGGGGGGGCAGAAAACACCCCCATACCACCGACTGCGCCATCGGGGCTGATCCGGTGCCCCACATCGGAGGGGTTTGGGGGAAAGGAGCAAAGTCCCTCTTGCTGCAGCACTGCGGGGCCAAGGAGCTCCTCGTGGCATGGGGCCAAAGCGGCACTTTCCCACACCCCCCCCCGGCCCTACTTCCTCCTGCAGCCCTTGGCTGCATCCCCCATCATGTCCCAGTACTCCCCAAACTCCAGCTTGGCCTCATCAGGGTCTCCCATGCACTCAATCTTCTCATCCAAGGGTCCGACGCACTGTGGAGGGGCGGAAAGAGTGTCAGAGTGGTGACAAGAGGTGGGGTCTTGGGTCCGTCCCCCCCCCCCACATCCCTGAGCTGTGTCCCCACCTTCCCCAAGTGGGGCAGCTTCTGCACCACCAGCTCCCGCATCTCGTTGGGGGTCAGGTACTCCTTCTGCCCTTTCACAGCGTAGCAGTGGAACTGGTTGATGACGGTCTCGATGGCACGCTCCACATCAGTGAGCTCCTGGCTGTCCTGCGGGGGGGGTGGGGAGGGGGAGGATGGGTTGGGGGGGTATGAGGGGACCCCAGGAGGGAGAGGACACCCCCAGAAGGACGTGGCAGACGTGTTAATGCTCTGTGCCAGCGCCCCACACTGATGCAATTTATCCATTATGGATACAGCAATCCTCTGCACAGATGGAGCCCCCTCTGCACAGATGTGGGCCCTCGTGTACCACTGCTGACCCCTCTACAGGGACCTGAGACCCTCGTACAGATGTGACCCCCCTCCATACCACTGTGCGACCCTCCCATACAGGTGTAAGACCCCCTGTCCCCCATCCCATTGTGTTACCCCTCCATCCAGATGTGGAACTCCTCCCTACAGACGTAGGATCCCTCCATACAAATGCAGAACCCCATCCACCAGGCTCTGCACGACCCATTACCCACACACAGCTCCCGTACCCCTCCACCCAACCTCAGGACCCCAACACGACCCCCAGCAGCCCCGTCCCCCCCACTTCTCCCCGCCCCATCCCCGGGCGCACACCCCCACGCAGGGCCGGACGGGTTCTTCCTCTCTTTGCACAAGTGGCGGTGGAGCCATGAGTCAGTGCCCATCACGGGGCCACCCGTCCCCACCCCACGGGGATGTGGACCCCAAACCCAGCAGAGGGGCATAGCCCGACCCAGTGCAGCTCCCCGACCCCGCTGCTAATTAGCAGGAGCTGCATCGGAAGGGAAACGAGGGTGATTCACGGGGCGCTGCGGTTTCCCTTCGAAACACCCCGAAACCACATCAGGCGATGGGGCCATTAGGGAGAAACCAGTAATCTCGGGAGCCCCCACCCCCCACCGCGGACTCTGCAGGTGCAGAGCACCCAGTGCCCCCCTCCTGCCCCCCCCAGGGATGCAGGTGGGCACATGTTGGTGGCCGAGGGGCGCAGAGGACACGTTGCCATCCTCAGAGGGGCTGCAAATCCCCAAACCTTCCCAGCACCGGCTGCCTAAATCAGTGGAATATCTCCAAATCCAAAATCATCCTGGGTGGGGGGGGGATCACACTGCTCAGAGCACCCCGAGCTCTGAGGGACAGGGACAAGAGGGTGTCCCCCCCACCACTACACCCCACAGTTCCTGGCCCTCCCGGTGCCGGCGTCGCCCACGGACCTTGCGCTTCTTGCGGCAGTTGCACTGGCCCATGCTGCTCCTGTGGGGTCTGCAGTCCCTCTCCTCGGGGGGGTCGTGGGGGGCTGGCGGGGGGGAGAGAGCCGTGATCAGTGTCGGCTGTGGGGGAGCGTTCCCCTCCTTCGGCGACGGGGCGAGGAAGACGCCCTGGGATGCGCCGAGCTGCCGGGACACGTCCCGGGGGTGGGAGCGTCCCTGCAAGTTGTGGCAGAGCCGAGCGTGGGAGCAGGGGGGTGGCAGACCCCTGGGCACAGGGAAAACCCCCCCTCCCTTCCCCCAGCTCGGGCCAGGTCACTTACCTGCTGCGAGGGCTGTCCCGGCTGTGCGCGCGCTGAGCTGCTGTGGGGTTTTATACCAGGGAGGTGTGAGTGGGAGCTCCCGGCGCGGTGTGGTGCAAGGAGGTTCATTTGGGAGCCTGGCCCCCGGCCAGCGTGGGGCTGGGAAACGCCTCCTGCATGGCCACACCGAGTGCTCCCCATCCGGCACGGCCACGCAGCGCTGCGTGGGAACGGGCACCAGGAGCTGTGCACCGTGCACCGGGTACCAAGCTCTGAGCACTGCAACCATGCACTGAACACCAGGAACCATGCACTGAGCACTGCAACCATGCACTGAGCACTACAACCATGCACTGAGCACTGCAACCATGCACTGAGCACTGCAACCATGCACTGAACACCAGGAACCATGCACTGAGCACTGGGAACCATGCACTGAGCACTGCAACCATGCACTGAGCACTGCAACCATGCACTGAGCACTACAACCATGCACTGAGCACTGCAACCATGCACTGAGCACTACAACCATGCACTGAGCACTGCAACCATGCACTGAGCACTGCAACCATGCACTGAGCACTGCAACCATGCACTGAGCACAAAGCACCATGCACCATGCACAGGGTACCATGCACTCCCTGAGCAGCAGGCACTGCACACACCATGCATTACCCGGCACTTGGGGACACGTCACCCCACGGATGGTGCCACGATCACCCACCCTCCCTGGGGGATGCAGGAGTGGGATGCCCCCGGGTGGGGCTCGGTGAGGGACACTGCTGTGCGGGTGGCAGTGGGTCACATCCCCAGGTGACCCTGCAGAGGGGGCTGGTGGTGGAGGTGGCTGCTGCTGCAGCTGTCACCGCATCAGTGCTGAGACCCACTGCATTGTTGCTCTGCTGCTCTGTGTGTCCCCATCCGTGGGGTGCAGGTGGGACTCTGCAACCCAGATCATCACAAGAGCAGTTTTGGGACAGCTCAAGAAATGTGTGGATATGGTACTGAGGGACACAGATGGTGGGCATGGCATGGTTGGCCAGATGATCTTAGAGGTCTTTCCTGTGATGCTATGGCATAGGGCACAGCTGGACCACGGAGCTGCTCACACCACGGGGCTCCACAGAGAACAGCAGCGATGTCCAGGTCCTTGAAAACCACTTTATTGTGCTCCATGAACATCCCCTCATCCCCATCACTTCTTCCTCCCCTCCTTCTCCCCCCTCAGGGCCTGGACCAGCTCTCCCATCAGCGTCCAGAAGTCATCAAACGTCAGCTCCTGGTCAGCGCTCACATTCAGCGCCTGCATCTGCTCCTCCAGGGAGGGGACGTCCTGCGGGGAGGGCACGGGGACAGATGGTTTCCACGGTGGGGGGACACTTCTGTGCCCAGAAGGGGTTCACACAAGGGCAGCTCCACAGCAGTGAGCGCCAGCCCAGGAAGGGGAAACAGAACAGGCAGACAGACAGATGGACGCTGTCAGTCCCCCCCCCAGCACAGAAGCACACGGCCCCTCTGCCTGCAGCACCTCGGCCCTTCCACTCACGCAGGGAGCAACCCCACAGCTCGGAGTGCCCCACAGAGACCAGGACCCCCACCCCCACCCCCCAGGCCTCCGCAGCCCACTCTCACCTTCATCACATTGGGCATCTGCAGCCGGAGCAGCTCCTGGAACGCGGTGGACGTCAGCGTCTCCGTCCGACCCTCCCTCCCCGCGTGGGAGACGAACACGGTGACGATGGTCTCGATGGCCGCCTCCACCGGGGTCAGCTCGGCTGCGGCCATGGGGGCTGCAGGGAGAGGAGAGTCCTAGGAAGGGGGGGAGGGGAGGGGAGGCGATAGGATTTGGGGATCCCCAGTTCTTCTAGAATAGGGTGCAGCGAGTTTGCACGGCCTCAGCCCTACAGAGCCGGCAGCTTCCCCCCTACAACGCAGGGGTGAAAATCCCACCCGCAGCCATCGGGGTCACCGTGTGCCACAGACAGAGGGCAGCCAACACCCGGAAGGGGACGGTGGCACCCAGGGGCCCCATGGCCACTGCTGCTGGGTGGGGACAGGGCGATGATCCCACTTACCCCGCTTGGCCGCAGCCCCCCACGGGGTCTTTAAAGCAGTGGAGTGTGGCACGTGGCCCCTCAGTGCCGTGTAGGGTTTCCTGTAGGGTTTCCCGTTGCAGACAGAAGTACAGACACCGCCCGGCAGCAGCTTCCCGTCCCCTCCCCGCACAGCAGAGGTCCGAGGGCAGCGCTCCGTGCACAGATAGCACTGTGCTGTGGGAACATGGGATGGGGCAACGGGATGAACTATGGGGTCCCAGGGCACACTCACTGCATTGGGTCACCCGGATTATCATAGGGTGCAGGATGTGTGCCCCCCCAGTGCTTCCCAGGCTCTGCTTTGCTCCTATGGGAATGGGGATGCATATGGGATGGGAATGTCGTCCCCTTTTGTCCCCTTCACCCCATGTTACCATGGTTTTACCCAGCTGCAGACCTGGGGCCAGGATCGCCCTGCTCGGAGTGAGAGTTGTGACTCACCACCGACGACATCACCCCTATTAATAGTGGGCTTTGTGAAAATTAATTAATCCAAATTAATTAGGAGGTTGGAACTGCCCGAGAGCTCCTCTGTAATCGCGGTGTATTCATAACATGGCAGCCCCAGCACGGCTCCGCTGCGGCACCGCCGTTCCCATGGCACAGCAGCATGGGATGGAGGGGACACTGAGACCCTCCCCAGCAGGAGCATGGCAGTGTCCCCCTAACTGCTGACCACCCCCAGTCCCTGCCAGGTCAGAGATTTTTGGGGTGTCCCCAAGGCCAGGGTGACACTGTGTGTGAAAAGGAGCGAGGATGTGGGGGCCACCCCTCGGGGACCCCACAATCACTCGTTTTGGGGACCTGCAGCAGGGCACAGTGCAGTGTCACCGTCCCTGACGCACTCTTTCCACCCGTCCATGGGGACAGGGTGACTCCAGCAGTGGGCAGCCCGTCCCCACCCGCACACCCGTCACACCAGCTCACGGAGCAGGAATTGCCTTCCTGCACTCCATCCGGCCCGGCCCCATCCCCGGGGTGACAGGGGGACGGGGACAGCCCTTCCGCTGAGCCCCATGTCAGGGGACCGAGATGGGAAACCGCTGGGGTGAGTCAGGCTCGGAAGGGATGGGGACAAGTTGGGGGTGAGTCAGCGCCCCAAAGCCAGGCGGGCCATGACTCGCTGCCCCTGGAATTCGGGGTGCCAGGACGAGGTGAGGAGGGAGCAGACGTCTCACGGCCCCGGGAGGGGACATGTGGGGAGTGGTGGCCTCAGGGTCCCCGGCGCTATCGGGACAAGTGAGTATCACAGGGATCGCACATCCTGGGGTGAAAGCTTGGGGTCAGGTGTGGGGTCGGTGCCCAACACCACCACATCCTGGTGCTGTCCCAACCTGTCCTGCTCTGCCAGGGATTGTCACAGGGGCTGTGGCCACCACGCCAGGACACGCCGTGCGTGAGGACCCATCGCCCACCCCATGTGTAGAGGTCACAGGACAAGGCCACCAGACCACATGCCACCGCCATGTCCCCAACCACGGCACAGAGCACACCCAGCAGCTTCCCCTCTCCCAAACTCCAGGGATGGAAAAGCCTCTACCACGCTCCGGCGATGGATCAGAGAGACAAGATCAAGCCCAGCCCCGGCACCAGCAACTGGAGCAACTGGTTTAGCTGGGTCAAAGTGGAGCACGGGAGTCACAGAGGCTGAAACCTGTTCCAGGTGGTGTGTAAACCTCCTGGCACGTCCCTCGCTGCTCCCAGTTTGGTAAGAGCTGTGCTGGGGAGCTGCCAGCGCGGACACACCAGGTGGCACCGCTGCGGTCCCATTCCTAGGACCGATCCCTTCCGATGTGATGTTGGGTTCGTGGCTCCGGCCCATCCCAGAGCTCGGGGAACACCCAAGCAAACCCTGCTGTCAGGAAGGTTCGGGGTTTGATAAATGTGGGGCAGAGCCCAGCTGAGTGCACGCAGAGCTCAGCGTAGTGATGGGAGCTGTACGGCCACCGCCCAGCTCCCACCACCCACCCGTGCCAAGGGCTGAAGGGATTGGGGTTATTTTTAAACTCGGGGCAGTCCTGCAGCAGCTGTGCAGGTGACGCAGAGCCAGGCAGTCCCGGAAAGGGGGGGGGCCTCATCCTGCCCACCGCTGAGACAGGGACGGGGGTGCCACCGCCGACAGCCCCTGCAGGGACGCTGCCACGTGAGTGACACTGGGGTCTGCTCCCTACGTTGGGCTGTGCGTAGCCCTCCCCCAGCGCCCTGGGCCCTGTCCCTGCCCCGTGATGGCTGCTGGGTCTGAATGGAAATCGGGAGCGTGTCCTGGAGTGACACAGCACCTGTGCTTGCCCCCAAGGACCCCCTTATCCATCCAGACCCCTACATCCACCCAGGACCCCCAGTTCCATCTGGGTTCCTCACCTCCATTCACACTGTAGTCATCCCAGCTGCTCTGCATGCAGACACCCCCCTCAGAATCCTGCAATTCACCCCAAATTCTCGCACCCCCCCTTCCCCAGCTCTGCCCCCAGAACAGGGTCAGGACCCCCACACGGTCGAGGCAGCACAGCTTGGGGGGGGTTGTTGGCTCGGGGGGGGTCTCCAAGCTGCAGCATTTCTCAACCACAGGGACAGGAAGTGCGGAAAGTGGAAATGGAGGGAGCAGGATATAATTAGCCCCAAATTAGGGTTGGAATCTGGGATGAAGAGCCCAGCACCACCCAGCTGATGCGAAAACACCTCAGCCCAGCACCCAGCAGCCTCCTGCATCGGGGACGGTCCTGGCTGCCCCGTTTTGGGGTCTCAGCTCAGTTCTGGAAGGGGAGGGGACACCCAGGGATGGGGAGGAGCAGCGGGCACGGCCGGGCAGCGCGGATGCTGAGCCGTAATGAGAGCTGGGATTATCAGCACGGCCAGGAATCTGGTTTCTTTGGCCGCACCGTTGCTGAGGCAACCTTCAGGCAGGGATTGTGGGGCTTTTTTAATGGGACAAGGGCCTTTCTGTGTGCAGGGAGCGGGGGGCCTGTGCTGTGTCACCCGATAGCCCCCGCCAGTTCCCCCCCGCCAGCTCCGAGGACACCGGATACCTGTGCACATCGGCTGCCGAGAAGGGATGGGGCCGGATCCATCCCGCACCGCAGCGCTGACAGATGGGGGATGCCCAAGGGGTCACACCTGGGGTCACGGTCTGACCCGGGGCCAGCCCCACTGCCCACCTTGTCCCCAGCATCCCACTGCTGCTCATCCCACAGGGCCGCAGCGGTGGCAAAAAGAGGTCATGGGGGAGACATGGAGCACCCCAAAGTGCCCCCTAAGCACCGGCAGGGCTAGAAATGCTCCTCCACGTCCTCCAGGAGTGGGGTGAGCAGTGGGGTCAGAGGGGCATCCCCACATCCCAGCCCCAGCGAAGGCAGCGTGGGGCGTCCCAGCGGAGCCAGCCCGGCTGTCCAGCCCCGGTATCGGATCCTCCCGGAGGGAGGGGGCCTGGAGCTTATTTAACATCCCCGGGCAGTCCAGCCCAGCACTTGGCACTGCGGGGAGCTCAGGTGAGCGCGGGGCGGCGGACGGACAGCAGATACCCACGACGGTTTGACACCATCAAGGGGGTTCGTGGCAGGGACACCCCATTCAAAAGAGGGGAGCGGGGCACCCCACAGCCTGACGGCGTTCTGTGTGGTACCTGCTTGGAGCTGGGGAGGCAGGGTGGGCAGTGCGTGCAGGATGGGCCAGGGGGGAGAAGTGCGATCCAGGGTTGGCCCCATTAACGCAGCGGGTGCCTCCCGCAGCCGGAGCCATGGCATCGCAGCTGGAAGGGGCCATGGAGACGCTCATCAACGTCTTCCACCACTACTCGGGCAAAGAGGGGGACAAGTACAAGCTGAGCAAGAAGGAGCTGAAGGAGCTGCTGCAGAGCGAGCTGGGCTGCTTCCTGGAGGTAGGGGCCGTGCTGGGGGACACGCGGGGCATCCCAGTGGGCTGCCAGCCCCGGGCCTCACCCCTGTTCCCCCCACCCCAGACCCAGAAGGACACGGGGGCCGTGGAGAAGATCATGCAGGACCTGGACGAGAACGGCGACGGGGAGGTGGACTTCCAGGAGTACGTGGTACTGGTGGCCGCCCTCACCGTGGCCTGCAACACCTTCTTCTGGGAGAACGCCTGAGCCGGACCCCAGCCCCGCAACACCCAACCACAGCACACCCCAAAAAGCAGAGCCCCTCCCCTCACCCCCTGTTCCCTGTGCACCCGGGGGTCCCGCAGGGACCCAGCTCCGCAATAAAGGCATCGACCCCACCAGCAGCGTTGTGTCAGCTCTTTCATCCGTGGGGGTGAACACATCACGCCGGGGTCACCCACATCCCCGGGGCTGAACACCACCGGGAGGGTGACCCCGGCCCGCATGAAGGGGGGGGGAGGGAGTGGGGGGGGGAGGGGGGGGCAGCTGTGGGGCACGAGGCGTCGTCCCCACGGAGACACGGGGAACGGCGCCAGGCGGGGCAGGAGGAACCGGTTCTGATCTCGTCCAGCGGCACCGGGCTGCGCAGGGCCGCCAGCGCCATCGTCTGCCGAGCCCACAACGCGCCGAGCCCGCGGACGGCTGCCAGGCCACCGGCCTACGGAGCCCACAGGCCCGACCGCATCACGGGGGAGGCCCAGCGAGGCCTTCCTGACGCAGACGGCCCAACCGGACCTCGCGGACCCCACGGGCCCGGCCCACACCGCGGCGCTCGACCTCCCTCCACGCCACGCCGGGCTCGCAGCCATAGCCCCGCCCACCTCAGCCAGAGTCCCACCCATCACGGCCTGAACGGCCAATGGCAGAGGAGGAAGTTAGCGCGTCAGAGCCGCTCCGCCCAATAGGGTAAAGCGTGGCGCTCACGCCGCACTGCGCCTGCGCTCCGCCATTTTGGCCGGCTGCGCTCTGAGCGGCGGGAGGAGGACGGGCGGTGCGGCCGCCGCCGCCATTTTGTCGCGGGAGATCGAGGGCGGCGGGAGCGGGCGGAGGAGCTCAGTCCCGGTCCCACAGACGCTAGCGGTCAGTAGCCGGCCCCACCGGAGACCTGGCGACCGTCTGCTTCGGTGAGGAGGAGGGGGTGCTGTGGGTGGGGGGGGCTGTGTGGGGGCCGCGCTGTGTGGGGGCCGCGCTGTGTGGGGGCCGCGCTGTGTGGGGGCCGCGCTGTGTGGGGGCCGCGCTGTGTGGGGGCCGCGCTGTGTGGGGGCCGCGCTGTGTGGGGGCCGCGCTGTGAGGAGGCACTGGGGCCGCCTCAGGCGTCGGGGTGGGGGAGGGGCTTGGTCCGTGGCCCTCGGCTCTTTGGTTGGGCTAGGCCTCGGTGCGCTACTCGCGGGTTGCTGATTTGTGATGTTTCATGAAGAAATAGGGATATTGGGGGTGGGGGGGGTGGTTAGTTCGGTTTCCCCCAGGGCTCCGTGCTGGGTCCGGTCTTGTTCAACGTCTTCATCCATGAGATCGATGAGGGGGTGGTGGCCACCCTGAGCAATTTGCTGATGATCCGAAGTTAGGAGGCTGTGCTGCCATTCAGGGAGAACTGGACAGGATGCAGAGCTGGGCAGGAAGAAACCGGATGAGCTTTAACAAAAGCAAGTGTAGAGTCTTGGAGCTAGGGAGGAATAGCATGCAGCAGTACAGGATGGGCTCGAGTGCTGGAGAGGAGCTCTGCACAGAGGGACCTGGGAGTCCTGGGGAACAACAAGTTGACCATGAGCAGTGTGCTCTTGTGGGCGAGAGGGCCAGTGGGATCCTGCGGTGCAGCACCCTGAAAATGACCCCAAAATAATGCCAAAATCTACTCCAAATGACTCCAGAATCCCACAGAAAGACCCCGAAATCCTTTATTCCAACTCCTTGGGCCCCATATGGCAGCAGTGGCCCCCAAACTAACCCTAAAATGACCCTAAAATCCTTAATTACAATACCGTGTGCCTCATATGGCAGTAGTGCCCCCAGGAATGATGCCAGTTTCCTACGTGGCCAGCAGGTCGAGGGAGGGGATCCTCCCCCTCTGCTCTGCCCTGGGGAGGCCTCATCTGGAGCACTGTGTGCAGTTCTGGGCTCCCCAGTCCAAAACAGACAGGGATCTCTTGGAAAGAGTGCAGCGCAGGGCCACAGAGATGGGGAAGGGCCTGGAGGATCTCCCCTCGAAGAAAGGCGGAGTGAACTGGGTCTGTTCAGCCCTGAGAAAAGAAGAGTGAGAGGGGACCTGATCCAGGGGGAGAAATATCTGAGGGGTGGGGGGCACAGTGGCGAGGCCAGACTCTTTTCAGCAGTGTGTGGGGACAGGACGGGGGGGAACGGACACAGACTGCAGCATAGGAAGTTCCACACGAATGTGCACAAGAACTTCTTTAGGGTGAGGGTGACAGAGCACTGGCACAGGCTGCCCAGGGGGGTGTGGGGTCTCCTTCTCTGGAGATACTCAAGACCTGCCTGTGTGACCTGGTGTAGGGAACTGCTTTGGCAGGGGGTTGGACTCAAGGATCTCTGGAGGTCCCTTCCAACCCCTACGATTCTGTGGTTCTGAGCAGTTTGTGGAGCGTGAGGTTTGTTGTTGGCAGTAGAAAAGGAGAAATCGGCCTCCAGGCCTCGGCCTGAGGGCCCTGTGCTGTGCTGCTATCAGGTACAGAGCATCCAAACTGAGGATGACGGATCCTGAACGTCTTTATGCAGCAATCTTAGGATCTGGTGGCAGATTACAGGACCCACGTCTGTTTAAAGTTGGTTTGGATTCCCTTCCTACTGATACTGACTGCTTTGTTAGTGCAGTGAGGTGCAGCCCTGGGTGCCATTTTGATGCCCGTGTTTTTGCATTGCTCCTGCCCGAGGCAGAATTTTCACTTTCTAAAGAGTAGGCAGCTTAATGAGTTACCGTAACTCGCTAATTAAGCGTACTGTATCATGGCAACAGGCTGGAAAAACTAATAAAAGTGTTCTCATATGGTAGCAGCTATCTGCATGCCTCTCAACCTGGTCTAGGGAGCCTGCTTTGGCAGGGGGGTGGTTGGACTTGGTGATCTCTAGAGGTCCCTTCCAACCCCTGTGATTCTGTGGTACTGTTTTCCTCGTGGAAGGAGCTGGGGTGGAGCTCTCTGAGTGTTCAGTTGAGTAAACTCAGCGTCTCAGTGCTGTTTGCTAAACCTGGCTCTTGTGTTTTGCAGATTCTGTTGATCTGAAGATGGCTGCACAGTCAGCACCGAAGGTTGTGCTAAAGAGCACCACCAAGATGTCTCTGAACGAGCGGTGAGGAAGCCAACAGCAGCTTCAGCTCATAAGAAAATATTTATTTAATTATCACTGTCCGGTGTCCAAAAAGCCAACGTGGTTTCTGCCCTCTTTTAACCTCACTAAAACGAGCAGATGGCTATGCACCTCTGTCTTAAAGTGCAGCAGATGTGGTACGAAAGGTTAAAAGGGCAATTGTTTCGGAGCAATCTGTCCGTAGCACTTAAAATTAACCTGTTCGACACGTAAATGTGGTGGGATGTGTTGTAAGAAAAGAGAGAAACCCCACGCCCTCCCTTTTTCTTCCACATGTTTTTACATTTATATAGTTGATGCTGCAGTACGGTAGCATGTTACCAGAGCTGCAGCAGGCTTGCTGCTTTGTCCGAGGCGGACACACGTGCATGTGGTCTGGCCTGTAAGAGGCATGCAGCAGGCCCCTGAACGAGCCCAAAGGCCCTGTAACAACGTTTTGGGCCTTGTAAGAGGCAACTGCTTCGCTTCATCTCCATCTCTCTTCTCTCAGTGCTGATTTCTTTACGTCTTCTGTTGAGTATTCTGTTGGGTTGTTTTTTTTTTTCATGCCATCGAGCTTTTGCAGTTCTGCAGTGGCAGTTAACAGCAATGCTGCAGTGAAGTTTTGCTGTCTTGCTAATTGGTTTAACTACGTTGGTGTCGTCGAGCCAGGGGGAAAATGGGGCTGTTTGTGTGCAGTTTTTGCTCTGGCACGTGCTGGAGGGAGAGCTGAGCCAGAGGTTGGAGCTTCTTGCAGAGAAGGCAGGTGGAGGGGTGCAGTGCTGGGCAGGTTGCTGGCCTGGTTGGTTCTGGTCAGTCTGGATTCCTTACGTGTAGGTGTTTTCCTGCAGTAGGCTGCTGCTGGATTGCTCTAACAGTGCTTACCATCTTGCTGTGAGCTCTGCTCCAGCATGGCTCTCAAAGACAGAGGATATTGCAGCACAGACAGAGCCAGGTGAGCTGCTGTTGTAAGCGAGCGTGCTCGGGTGGTGGTGGCAGTGCCGTGTGAGACAGAGTTGTATCAGTCTGTTCCCAGGGCACAGTTTTCTCTCAGCCTCTCTGGTGGCATTGAGCTTTAGTCAGACTTCTCAGATCTTTGAGGGCTGATGTAGCTTTTGCAGTTTTGCTCCGCTTCTCTGCGATGTCCTCTTCCATCTGTCACGAACATCTCTGCTTATCGCTTGTTTTCATTCCTTCTTCCATTTCTAAAATCAGTAACCTAAAGCTTTTATCACTTCTGAATTAACATACAACATCATTCCTGAGTTTCCAGTTCTTGCACACTTGTGGAAAACAAGGAATATGTAATTACACGTGACCTAAGTACCACTCTTTACATAAGGTTCACGGGATCTGGAGATCCAATCTTGAGAACCATGAAATGCCAATAAATGTATGTAATAAAGCTTTATTTAAACACCCGTTTTATTCGACCTTGAAGCTTCACTAATATGCTGAAGAACAAACAGCCGATGCCAGTGAATATTCGGGCTACCATGCAGCAGCAGCAGCAGCTAGCCAGTGCCAGAAACAGAAGACTGGCCCAGCAGATGGAGAACAGACCTTCTGTGCAGGCTGCTTTGAAGCTCAAGCAGGTGAGGGGAAGGGTGCGTGTGCTGCTCAGCAGCTGATGGCATTTTGGGATATGGTGGATATGGAGAAACGTTCCTGACAATTAAAAATGAGAAACCATGGAGGGACTTTCAGGAGATGCTGTTTGTCACTGTGGATAAGTAATGCTGTGTAACATATTATTGAGTTGATTTTTTTTTTTTTGGTGCTGGCTGTTCATCTCTCCTCTCTATTTTTTCAGAGAAGTGTTCTCATTCTGGGTTTCTGGATCTGCTGAGTGCTTCATCTGGCAATCTAGCTGCAGTAACAGTTGCTGCAGGTTGTTCCCAGTGCTCAGTCCCCAGCTGAGGCTGGTTGCTCCCACCCCCAGCTCCACCCTCGCTTGGCAGCAGCTGGCTGCGAGGACCAGATGAACCAAAGTGATGCTTGGTGGCTTGCCAATGCCAGGCTGCAGGCCTGGGTTTAAGGAGTAGCCTTAACATTTTCTTTGTGCAATTGTCTTTATCCCCCATCTCAGTGCAGAATGCTGCAGGTTATGGTGCGTTGTTGAATTCATCTCTCTCTGTAGAGCAGAAGATCGAAACAAATAACGCTAGCTTTTGATTTCTCTGCTTCTCCACATCCCGAAGGGAAGGGGCAGCAGGCTGATGCTGGCACGGTCTGCTCGTTGTCAGACCGTGAGAGCTTTAAATGAGAAGGTTGGAAAGATGGGCTTAAAACATTCGTGTGGAGCATGAAGCAGAACGTGCAGGGCAGTGCTGTGCAGCCATGCAGTGTGTTTAAATAGCAGCACCACACAGCTTGACCGCAGCAGAAGTTAAATATACTCCTCTACGTTATCTTGCACACGGGGAGAAAGCCCTGGAAAGTTCTTAGCTGCTTCACCAAATAGCTGAAATGCTTCAACCTGCCACGCATGGTTGTGCGCAGGGCTTAATCTCTGATAAGGAACGCAGCTGCTTGTTGAGGCCCCTTGAGAATTCTGTTCTAAAAACAAGCTGCTGTGCCAGTCAGCATTACAAAGCCTATAAACAAAAGCTTTGGAAGTGGCAGCCTAAAAATAAATACTGTTGTGCCTTAAGAACCTCACAACTGGCAAGAGAGGGCGGGTAGCCCTCCTGCCTGAAGCGTGGATGGGCTGCCCTTCCTCGGTGATGATAATTGATAAGAAATGGCTTTGCTTTTTGTGTGGCCGTTCTCAGATTGCTGCATGACTTTCTTGTTGTTTAACAATCTATTCCAGAAGAGCTTGAAGCAGCGCCTCGGTAAAAGCAACATTCAGGCACGGCTGGGCCGCCCTGCAGGGCCCCTTACTCGTGGAGCCATGGGAGGAAGAGGACTCGCTATGGGGCAGAGAGGCCTGCCCCGAGGAGCCATGCGTGGGGCCCGAGGAGCCAGAGCTCTGCTGAGAGGAGGGCTCCCGCTCAGAGGTCGGTGCCGTGGGGTGTGGTTGCTATTAGGTCAGATCCCATAACACAGCTCTGAAAGCCCATCAGTTTTGATACGCTGTGCTGCTCTGTTGCAGGTCAGGGGCTGCTGCGGGGAGGCCGAGGCATGTCCCCCAGGATGGGGCTGAGAAGAGGGGGGCTCCGGGGCCGTGGGGGCCCAGGCAGAGGCGCTATGGGCCGTGGAGCCATGGGCCGTGGAGGACTCGGTGGCAGAGGTCAGTGGGCAGGACCCTGAGCAGCCCCACGCTGCTGCAGAACGAGCTCGAGCTCTTCCTATTTCAGTCTGTAACGTGCAGCTGTGTGCAGCCCCAAACCCATCTCCTCTTGAATTGGGGTCGTGCCGAGTTAGGGCTGCTCGTCCCGAAGTGTTCTGCCAGGCCTTGTGCCGGGCACGCATCGCTGCCCGTGATGCCTGGGGGGTGCTGGGGGCCCTCACAGCACCGTCCCCTCCTGCAGGTATCGCTCTGTGTGGTGCTGTGAGCAGCAGCACAGGGAGCTCAGGCTGTTGAGGAAGACTACTCTGTATCTTCTCCTACTTCTTAAAGAAAATAATACGTACCAGGGGAGAAAACTTAGGAGGAGATGGAGCCCAAACTTCAGTGTGTGAAGGGGTGGGTTCCTTGCTGATGCTGAAGCAAAACATGTCTGAAACTGAATTGCATCTCAACAAAACAGGCATCAGTGAGGTGGGAGTAGGAGGGTTAAGAGGAAACTCTTGGTGGCTGTTGGGTTTCAGTCACGTTGGGTTAGAAGATCAAGGAGCTCGTGTTTCTCCGCAGCTTTGGCTCGTAGCTGCTTTCTTAGCCTGACAAACTCAGCTCAGTGTGGGCTCCTGAAGCAGCTGCTGTCCCAGAAATTTGCAGGTAGGGAATCTTGCTCCACGAAGCGTGGGTAGAGAACATAGGAGCAGCAGAGCTGGCAGCTTGAGCCGGGGCACGGATCAGATGTCCCTCCTGGGGGGCAGTGCCAGCACAGCAAGGCCTCCAGCTGGAGCCAGGATGTGGGGCAGCGACCCAGCCCCCCCCGCTGCAGTGTGTAACTGTTGTCTCTGTCTCTGCAAGGCCGTGGCATGGTGGGCCGGGGAAGAGGGGGCTTCGGAGGTCGTGGCAGAGGACGAGGACGGGGGAGAGGATCGGCACGCCCCGCGCTGACCAAGGAGCAGCTGGACAACCAGTTAGATGCTTACATGTCTAAAACAAAAGGACACCTCGATGCCGAGCTGGATGCCTACATGGCTCAGACAGACCCGGAAACAAACGACTGAAGGTTGTGTTGAGAGACTGTTGTCGAAGTTAGTGTGTATGTCAGTACCCATAAGCTAAGAAAGGAACCCCCGATTCATGCTGGAAGGACCCACGGGAGTAGGGAGCAGCCCTGTTGTGCCACAGCTCAGACTTCAGTCCGTTTTCCTTTCACGTTTTGATACTCTTACGTTGTGTGCGACTTTTTCGGATTATTTTTATCTATTTTTCCCCCCCTCCTCCCTCCGTTGGTATTCCAAACTCAGACCCTCTGCCATCAGTGCTGGGACCGCACATCTCCGGGGCTCTGCTGCAGCGTTTGGGGATGGACAGCATCCCCCCCCCCCCCACCCCTCCGACAGCAAAGCGTGCTAGAACGATCTTTGTAGAGCACGGGGTCCAAAGCTCAATTGCTCGGCGCTGTCACCGTGCGGTGTCACCCAAACTGGGTCCCCCAGTCCGACCCACCCTGCTGGGAGGTGAGAAGGGGTCCTCCCCCCCCCCCACATCCCCGCGTTTTAAGTTCTGCAGTTCTGTGAATTCCGGTCTCAATGGAATCTTGTATTTCTGGTTTGTTGTTAACAAAGGAGAAACGACAAAAGCAGCGGTGTGGGCTCCGTGCTTTTCATTTCACGTCGGGACGTTAAGGTGCGACGGATCCCGGCGGGCTCCGGGCAGCCCGGCTCGAGGGTGTGGGGCTGAGGGGTGGGGGGGGGGGACGACCGAGGGCATCCCCGTCCGCTCCGTGAGCGTTTCGCTGGAGCAGTGGGGGGGATGAGGGGCTGCGGGGTGAGCCGGACCACGGGGCGGCTCCGTATTGGGGCTGGGGTGGGGGGGATTGGGGTGGGCTCTGCCCCGCCCGCCCGCGTCCTTCTGCCCCGCCCTCTATGCAAGCGCGGCCGCTATTGGCCGGCGGGGCAGCGGCCGCCCGTCACGGCGCCTCTCATTGGCCGCGGCGCCGCAGCGCTTCACGCGCCCGGCTCCCCCTTTTGTTGTGGGGCGGACAAATGGGGCGGGCGGCGATGCGGGGCTCGGGCTGAGCGCGGCGCGCGGCGGAGGTGAGTGCCCGGCCCTGCCCCTGCGCGGCCCCGCTGCCCCGGACCCCCCCTCGGTGTCCCCAGCGTCCCCGAACAGAGTCCCCTCCGGCCTCGCCCTGCCCGCCTGCCGCGGTGTCCCGTCCCCGTGTCGCCACCGCCGCACCCCGGGGACGCTGTGCCCCGGAGCGCTGGGACACCTCGTGGCTGCGGGGACAGTGCTGTGTCCCGTTCCGGGACCCCCCCATGGCTGTGGGGGCAGTGCTGCGTCCTGCTCTGCGACATCCCATAGCGGTGGGGTTACCCCATTGCTAAGGGGACGTTGCTGTGCCCCCCTTTGGGACACGACGACGCTGTGCCCTGCTCCAGGATGCCCTATTGCTCTTGGGATATTGCTGTGCCCCTCTTTGGGACACCGCGTTGCTGTGGGGACATTGCTATGGGGACAGTGCTGTGCCCCACTTCGAGCCACCCCATTGCTGTGGGGACGGTGCTGTGCTTTGGGACACCGTATTACTTTGGGGTCAGTGCTGCGCCCTATTTTGGGACACCATATTACTTTGGGGACAGTGCTGCGCCCCATTTTGGGACACCATATTACTTTAGGGTCAGTGCTGCGCCCCATTTTGGGACCCCCTATCGCTGCGGGGACAGTGATGTACCCTCCCTGGGACCCCCCATTGCTGTAGGGGCTGTGCTGTACTCCCCTATGAGACCCCCCACTGCTGTGGGGACAATGATGTACCCCTCTCTGGGACCCCCCATTGCTGTGGGGTCGGTGCTGTACCTCTACACTCAGGGAGTCCTCCTCCCCCCTCCCGCATCACCTCCTCTGCCCCCAACATCGGGCCTGGCTCATGGGGCACTGTGGGCCCCCATGAGGGCTCAGGGCTTTGCCCCAACCACAGGGACCCCTCCAGCATCCCCCTCCCCCACTCTCATCTGCCCCCCTGGGAGCGGGGAGCCCGGGGGGGCCACACCAGGGGCCGAGCCGGCAGCGCAGGCGTGACGGACGGACGGACGGACGGACAGACGTGGCTGTGGGTCAGCGCACCGCGCGGGGCGAAGGGTTTGTTGTGTCTGCCGCCGGCCCAAGGATTTTCCCAGGCCCCAGAGCTCTCGCACCCACCCCGGGCAGGGGGAGGAAGGATGCTCGGGGCCCCCCACGCACGCGTGTGGGAGCGGCTCCTGGCGTGTGTGCGCCGAGGCAGCAGCGAGTGAGGGGTTAAGGAGAGGCGCCAGCAGCCCGGGCTCTGTTTAGTCTGGGCCCCGCGTTGGAGACGGGGGCCGGGCAGCGCCGAGCGCGGCCGTCACCCCGGGGTGAGCGCTCACGCGGTCCCGCTCCCATCGCCGCTGCCACGCAGCCCCCCAGCCCACCCCTGGGCCCACGCGTGCCCACCCGTGGGCTCCGCTGCCATCGGGTCGCGGACACCCTGAGCGTCTCCAGGTCCACGCTTCGAGGTGACGCATGGCTCTGCCCCGCGTCCATCCCAAGGGGGCTCCGGTGCCGTGCGGGGACCGTGTCCCCCTCCGACCCCGCTCGGGCGCTGCGTCTGTGCACGATGCTGAGCTCAGCCCCGCGCCGCGGTGGCCGTGCAGGCGAGGGCAGGGGGGCCGGCGTGTCCCCTGCCACGGGGTGACGGGCAGGGCCGTGCCGTGCCGTGCCTTGCAGGGGAGCAGCGCCATGTCCCTGGGCGCGCCCACCAGCAGCGACGCGTGCCTGAGCATCGTGCACAGCCTGATGTGCCACCGGCAGGGCGGGGAGAACGAGAGCTTCGCCAAGAGGGCCATCGAGAGCCTGGTCAAGAAGCTCAAGGAGAAGAAGGACGAGCTCGACTCGCTCATCGCCGCCATCACCACCAACGGGGCCCATCCCAGCAAGTGCGTCACCATCCAGCGCACCTTGGACGGGCGGCTACAGGTAAACCCCCCCCCCGTCCCCCCGTCCCCCTCCTCCACTCCATCCCTGCACACCCTGTCGAGCTGAGGGGACCCCCAAGACCCTGCTAACATCCCTGGGCTGGGGCAGACTTGGGTGTCCCTGTGCCCCTTAAGCCATCCCCATGTGAGCTGTCCCCAGACTGGGGGAACCCAAGCACTGTGGTACCCCATAGCACCCCCCAGAGCTGTGGCAATCCGGTTGTCCTGCTGTCCCATAACTCCCCCCCCCTCCCCCAAACCCACCCCCAGTCTGGAGGGCCCTCTTTGTATTCCATAACCCCACATCAATGCCCCACTTCTGGGGACCTCAAGCAATCCGTCCCCAAGATGGGGAGACCTTTAGCCCCCCCCAAGGCTTCCAGAACCCTCCCCAAACTGGGTTGGGGGGGGGGTTCCCAAATGTTGGAGCTGGGAGAGACCCAGCAGAGGGCCCCCCCACATCAGTGGGGCACTCAGTGGGGACCCCACTGCCTCCAGTCTGTGGCTCCGGGCCCAGCACCGTGCTGATTTCAGTGTCTGCGCTCGCAATCCCCCCTCCCCCCCAACCACGACTTTGGCCGGGGTGGGGGGGGGGGGGGGGGGGCGAGGGGGGACAGGAGAAGGCAGCGCAGCCCCTCCCTGAGGACAGAGCCTCCCTGCAGCGTCACATCATGGGGGGCTGCGTTGTCCTCTGCCCGCAGCCCCCGCACGCCGGCATCCCCCCGTGGTGCAGCCCCCCTTGCCGGATGAGTCACTGTCTGGCAGCCTGCGGCTGGGGGGGGAGGGGGGGGCTGCGGGGGGGTTGTTATGTCTGCAGCGAGCGCGGCTCCGGGGAGGCGCAGGGGGAGCCCCCGGGGTCCCAGCCTGGCGCCAGCTCTGAATTGCATGGATGGTGGGGGGGGGGGGGGGACACAGAGGGGGGGTCCAGCACACCACGCGTGTGCTGGCAGCGCCGGGTGCCGTTGGCGGGGCTGGCTGGAGCGTGGCACAGCGTGACGCTGTGTCCCCTCACCCCATCTTGTCCCCCCCACCCCCCTACCCTCCCCCCCCCCCAAGGTGGCCGGCAGGAAGGGGTTCCCCCACGTCATCTACGCCCGGCTCTGGCGCTGGCCCGACCTGCACAAGAACGAGCTGAAGCACGCCAAGTTCTGCCAGTTCGCCTTCGACCTCAAGTACGACAGCGTCTGCGTCAACCCCTACCACTACGAGCGCGTGGTGGCCCCGGCCATCGGTGAGCCAGCCCAGCTCCGACCCCCCCTCCAGCCCCCCCCCCCCCCAACAGCCCCCCTCTCCCCCCCCCAGTAACACCCCCCATCTCTCCCCACCAGGTCTGAGCATCCCCACCACAGGTGAGACCCGGGCACCGGAGCGTATCGGAGCCGACACCCCCTCCCCCCCTCGGGTGTGCCCCCCCTGTGCCCCGCAGCGGGTCCCCGTGCCCCCCAATGGTCTCCGGTGTCCCCCCCGCCCAGTGCCCCCCGCCCGCCTGGTGAAGGAGGAGTTTGTCCATGACTGTGTGCAGATGGAGGTGCCGCACGGGGCCAAGCAAGCGCCGCGCCCCAACACCGAACCCTACCGCCCAGCGCTGCCCCCCCCCGCAGCTCCCTGAGTCCCCCCACGCCCCCGGGAGCCTCTACCCCACGCTGCCCATTTCACCCCCAGGTGAGGACCGCACGTCCCCCCCCCCCCCCCTCGGTCCCATCCCTGAGGAAGGGTCTCATGGTACCTCGCTAACCCCCCCCCCCCCCCAAACCCCGTCCTCAACCCGCAGTGGCCCCCGGTGGCTCCCTGCTCCCGCTGCCCCACAGCGAGGGGCTGCTGCACATCGCCTGCCCCACACCTCCACCAGCACAGCCCCCCCCACAGAACGGCTTCCCAGCGCCCCCCAAGCCGCCCTACCACAGTGAGTACGGGGCTGCCCCCACCTTGAGACCCCCAGCTTTTGGGGGGAGGGGTCTCACGCACAGACACCCCCCCCCCCCCCCGGGCCACCCTCTCTCCTCCATAGGTTCACCAAGCTGGAGCAGCAGCAGTGCGGCCATCTACGCGCCCAGCCTGGGGGGGCCGCAGCCCCCCACCCAACCCAGCAGCCGGAGCCACTCACAGCCCCCCCTGCACCACCCCAACCACTACTGTGAGTCTGAAGGAAGGAACCGAGCTGAGGGAGGGGGGGGCCACAGCTTCGCATCACTCACCTCATCTCACCCCCTCCCCCAAAACCCAATCCCCACCCCCATCCCCCCCCCCCCCCCCAAAACCCCAACCCCCAGGGCCTCCGCACCACAGCTCCGCGCCGTACCAGCCGCCAGTGTCCACCCACCCTGGTAAGCCCCCCGACGTGTACCCCGACGCTCACCCCCGTGCCGTGCACGCCCTGACCCCCCCGAGTACCCCCCCCCCAACCACCCCCCCCCAGGGCCAGAGTTCTGGTGCTCCATCGCCTACTTCGAGATGGACGTGCAGGTGGGGGAGATCTTCAAGGTGCCGTCCAGCTGCCCCGTGGTCGTCGTGGACGGTTACGTGGACCCCTCGGGGGGGGACCGCTTCTGCCTGGGGCAGCTCTCCAACGTGCACCGCACCGACGCCAGCGAGCGGGCCCGGTGGGGGTGGGGGGCGAGGGGGGGAGTGGGGGGCAGGGGGGAAAATGGGATGGGGGGGGGGGTAGACGGGTGCGCGGGGGGAATGAGTGGGGTGGGGGTGATGGAGGGGGGTACGGTGGTTGAATGGGATGGGGGGATATAGGGGCAAGTGGAGGTGTGGAGAGGATGGGGGTTATAGGGGGTGGATGGGGTATGCATGTGGGGCAGAAGGGGGATTTAGGGGGGGGCAAATGGGGGAGAAGTGGGGTGGAGGAGAGATTGAGGGGGCAAAGATGGAGTGGGTGGGGTAGGAGGGGGATGCGTGGGGTGGGTGTGAAATGCAGGGGCAACGCACAGGGCTGGAGGGAGATACAGGGAGCAAACGGGGAGGGCTATGGGGCGGAAGGGGGGGCAATTTGGGGTCGGAATGGGGGACGCCAAGGGGCTGAGGGTCTCCCCCGTGCAGGCTGCACATCGGGAAGGGCGTGCAGCTGGAGTGCCGGGGAGAGGGCGACGTGTGGATGCGGTGCCTGAGCGACCACGCCGTCTTCGTGCAGAGCTATTACCTGGACCGCGAGGCGGGGAGGGCCCCCGGCGACGCCGTGCACAAGATCTACCCCGGAGCCTACATCAAGGTGGGGAACGGGGGGGGGCAGCCCCAGGGGAGGGGGGCCCAGGGCGGAGGGACGCAGTGTTAATGGGGGTTCTGAGCTACGGGGAGGGGGGGAGCAGTGTGGTTGAGTTAAAGGGGTCACGAGCAAAGGATGCTCGCGAGGACCCCGGGGATGGGGGGACCCTGAGCTCGCGTGTTAAAGCGGAGCCCAATGAGGGGGGGTGGGGGGGACCGTAGGGGTGGGGGGACCCCGTGCTAGAGGGGATCAGAAGGAAACAGAGGAAGGCGGTGCTGGAGGTCCCCCCCGCTTCCCCCCCAGGTTTTCGACCTGCGCCAGTGCCACCGGCAGATGCAGCAGCAAGCAGCCACAGCGCAGGCTGCCGCCGCCGCCCAAGCGGCCGCCGTGGCCGGCAACATCCCGGGACCCGGCTCGGTGGGCGGCATCGCCCCGGCCGTGGGTGAGCGCGCGGCGGGACGGGGCGGGGCGGGGCGGGGACGCCGCGCCGACCCCAAATGACGGCCGCGTCCCCTGGGCAGGGCTGTCGGCGGCGGCGGGGATCGGCGTGGACGACCTGAGGAGGCTGTGCATCCTGCGGCTGAGCTTCGTCAAGGGCTGGGGGCCCGACTACCCGCGGCAGAGCATCAAGCACACGCCGTGCTGGATCGAGGTGCACCTGCACCGCGCGCTGCAGCTGCTGGACGAGGTGCTGCACGCCATGCCGGCGGCCGAGCACGGAGCCCTGCGCTGAGTGCGCCGGGGGGGGGGAAAAAGGGAAAAAATGGAAAAAAAATGGAAAGGAAAGTGTGTGTGCGTCTGGGAGATGGGGGGAAGAAGGGGGGGGGGGAGGGAAAGAAAGGGAGGGAGGAAAAATGGGAAGGTAATGAGGGGGAAAAGGGGAAATGGAAGGGTAAAGGGGGGGGAGAGGATGGAGAAAAAGGGAAGATAATGAGGGGGAAATGGAAGGGTAAAGGGGGGGGAAGAGAGGATGGAGAAAAAGGGAAGGTAATGAGGGGAAAAGGGGAAATTGAAGGATAAGGGGGGGATGTAAGGAAGAGAGGATGGGAAAAAAGGGAAGGTAATGAGGGGAAAAAGGGAAAATTGAAGGAAAAAGGGGGGGAAGAGGATGGAGAAAAAGGGAAGGTAATGAAGGGGAATAGGGAAAATTGAAGGGTAAAGGGGGGGGGGGGATGTAAGGAAGAGAGAGGATGGAAAAAAAGGGAAGGTAATGAGGGGAAAAGGGGAAATTGAAGGATAAGGAGGAAGAGGATGGAGAAAAAGGGAAGGTAATGAGGGGAAAAAAGGGGAAATGGAAGGGTAAAGGGGGGGGAAGAGGATGGAGAAAAAGGGAAGGTAATGAGGGGAAAAGGGGAAATTGAGGGATAAGGGGAGGGGATGTAAGGAACAGAAAGAGAGGATGGGAAAAAAGGGAAGGTAATGAGGGGAAAAAAGAGGAAAAATTAAGGATAAAGGGGGGGGAAGAGGAAAAGATGAAAAATAGAAAGGGAAAAAATGAAAAAGTGAAAAAAAATAAAAAAGGAAAAGGTAAAAAATGAGAAAGGAAAAAAAATTAAAAAGGAAAAAAATGAACAATTAAGTATATGTAAAAAAAAGGGAAAAGGTAAGGAAAAGAAAAAAATAAAAAAGGTTAAAAAAGTGAAGAAATAATAAATAAATAAAAAGGTAAAAAAATGAAAAAGTGAAAAGAAAATGTAAAAAATAAAAAGGGAAAAAATAAAGGGAAAAAAGGAAAAAAACGGAAAGTAAAAAACGTTAAAAGAATACAGGAGTTAAAAAAACTGGAAAAAAAAGGGAAAAAAAAGTAAATAAAAGTGAAATAAAAGGGTAAAAAACAATAAAAAGGTAAAAATAAAGTAAAAAACATACAAAAGTAAAAGTAGTTTTTAAAAAGTTTTAAAAAGTAAAAAAAATAAAGTTTATAAAAAATATAAAATAATACAGAAGTAGAAAAAAAGTAACAAAGGTAAAAATAAATAAATAAATATATTAAAAAGGAAAAATAATGCAGTGAAAAAGGTTAAAAAAATAAACAATAAAAAGTAAAAAATAAATTTAAAAAATAGAGTAAAAATAAAGCAAACCAAAATAAAGTTGCCAGAAAAACGCGCCAAGATTTGGCCGATTTTACGGCTGATCCCGCCGGCCTCGGACTCCATTTCCCATCGCCCCCCGCGCGGGGCACCGGAAGTGCCCTCGGATTCCATTTCCCGCCCGGCAGTCACTTCCTGTGGTCACGCTCCAAGATGGCGGCGGGGAGCGGCAGCCCGGCGGCGCGGGAGCTGTTCGCTGAGGGACTGCTGCAGTTCCTGCGGCCCGCGGTGCGGCAGCTCGACGGCCACGTCCACGCCGTCAGGTGCGGGGTTATAGGGCCCGAGCGGCTCTGCGGGCGGGGTCGGTGCGGTGCGTGGGCCCGGAGAGGCGGCTGTGGGAGATTGGAAGGGAGGAGGCCGCAGTTGGGGTCACGTGGTTGGGGGGGCGGGGGTCGCACGGGGGCTGTGGGTCTTTGTTATCAGCTCATCGCTGTGTGCAGGGAGAGCCAGGTGGAGCTGCGGGAGCACATCGACAGCCTGGCTACAGGTGAGGGGTGGGCTCTGTGCTGGGGGGGGGGGGAGGATCGTCCCCTGCCCTGGGGGCTGCGGTGCCCTTTGCCCACCCCCCCGGCCCCCGTAGAGCTGTGCCGCATCAATGAGGACCAGAAAGTGGCCCTCGACCTCGACCCCTACGTGAAGAAGCTTCTGAACGCCCGGCGCAGAGTGGTGCTGGTCAACAACATCCTGCAGAACGCCCAGGTCAGATTTTGGGGGGGGTGGGGGGGGGTCTGCTGTGTGTTTGGGGAGGGGGTGGGGGTCCCAACTCCGCGTGCTGACGGCTGTTCTGCCACGCCAGGAGCGGCTGAGGCGGCTGAACCACAGCGTGGCCAAGGAGACGGTGCGCAGGAGGGCCATGCTGGAGGCGGCGGGCGGATACCCCCAGGGCCTGCCCAGCAAGTGAGCCCCACTGCAGCACCCGGCCGGACCCACAGCACCCACACCCACCCCTGAGAGCTGGGACGGAGCAGGAGGAGCAGCTCTGCGTGGGGAGATGTGACCCTGCGCCTTGCAAGGACCGGGCCGTGCAGGGCTGGGAGCACGGTGTTTGCAAGGCAGGAGGGCTGGGGCCCTGCACTGCGAGGTGTGGTGCTTCAGCTGCAGCGTTAAGGAACTGGGGGACCTTGGGGGTTGAGTTTTCAGGCTTGTAGGCAGTGTAATAAAAGGGACTGCATGTTGCTTGTGGATTGGTGAGGCAGTGTGCGTCACAGACGTGGCCTTAGAGGATGTTCCTCAATGAAAGCAGAGCCAGGCAGTGGCTGTCAGCACAAAACAGGGGGGGGGGTCAGTCACCCCCAGGTGGAGCTTTATGAGATTAAATGACCCTCCAGGTACCAGAGCTTCTTCTAACCCCTTTCTGTAGCACGCCTCTTCCCAACGCACACAGAACTCACTCAAAAGGGAGAATACTTTAATGTGAACCTATAAAAACAAATACAAGGGACAAATCGCATCGGTTGGGCGTGGTTGCTGGGGCTGTGCTCAGTCCTCTGCTCCATTCTTCGCGTGCTCCCTCCAGCAGTGCCCGGTGCTACTGTGCTGTAGGGGCACTGCAGGGGCTGTGGGAGCCAGAGCTCTGCACAGCCCCTCCCTGTCCCCTTCTCTCGGGTGCTGCTGGACACCCCACGTGGGCTTTACCTGGGCAAGTCACTCCTGTGTCTCCATGCTTTCCTCCTCCTCGCCTGCAGCGGGTTCTTCCTGGTTCTCCTCCTCCTCTTCTCCTTCTTTCTTCTCTGGAGGCTTCTCGTACGCTTTCTCTGAAGGCGTCACTATCACGCCATCCCACGTGGACATCTCTGAAGCCAGATCTGCACGAAGGGGCACTGAGCACGCAGCTCACAGCTTCGGGCAGTGCAGCTGAGCCCCGTTCCCTGGATGCACCACCAGGGGGAAGCACGGCCAGCGAGACGTCCCCACCCCTCAGCAGTCTGCTTCCCAGCACAGCCCACGGGGCACAGCTGCTCCTCCTCCTCCCACCATCCCGGTGCTCAGCGAGCTGCTTTCTCCAGCAGCACAGGGGAACTGCTTACAGCTGGCGTCACCCTCCTGGCCCAGGATCTTCCTGTAGCCTCCGTGAGAGAGGATCCGGACGAGAGTCTGCGCCGTGTAGCACACCATGTCCTACAGCACGAGGATGGAGTCACAGCGGGAACAGCTCCGAGTCCGTTCCTCCTCCACGTGTGAGGTGGCTCACCTGCTGCTCCAGCGTCATGACCGTGTGGACCCTGAAGTTCCCACTCTCGCAGGGATCGGTGATACCAACAGATCCAGGAAGGAAGAGCCCCGCAGCCAGGATCTGAAGGCAGCGCCTGCGGGACGACACCTTTCACGTCAGGGGTGAAACCATTCCCAGCACAGCAACACCACTGCACAACGGGAGGCACTGAGACACAGCTCAGCTCTGAATGTGCTGAGGAAGCAGCCTGCCCCAGGCAGGCACCGTGAGCATGGCCCAGGAGCTGCTTGGCTTCCAGCTCAGGAGCTGCAAAGTTAGTTTGCAAAGCTCTGAGGTGACACTGCTTTTATGTGCAGTGTTCAGAACTGAGGGGGGGAAACGGGAGTTCACATAAGTGAAGCAAACGGAGACGGACCTGTAGGCGATGTTGAGAGCCAGGGGCTGTCTGGTGGGGTTGTTCATCACGGCATAGTGCCCCTGAGGAGATGGAAAGAGGACACTGAGACAAGAGTGAGACACAGGCCCAAATCCCGCTGCGGTGGCTACGAGGGGGTGTGGGGAAACAACCAGAGCTGCAGAGCGTGTGACACAACAGCATTCACACTCACCAGCAAGTCCAGAATCCAGGGGGTGAGGGGCTCGAAGCCGGGGAAGCGAATCCTCAGATCTTTCAGCAGTCGGATTAAGACCTTCACCCTGGAGAAGATGGTGGGAGGAGCGCTGGGAACACATCCTGCCCGCTCCTGCAGCAGGAACGGGAGCTCGATTTTTGATGGGGCCTATGAAGCACAGCTCTTCCTCGAGGCCAAACTCACGTGGACTGAGAAGCGTTCTCCTCAAACCAACGAGCGTGTCTGATGGCAGCCAGGGCGCTCTGCAGCACCTTGATGTCCACTGAAAGAAGCAGCAGAAAGGGCCACAGTGTGAGCAGAGCTGATGGGGCCGGGCAGTCCGACACGCAGAGCAGAGCCCTCACGGTGCAGCTCGGGGTCCAGCTTGCGGAGGTTGGGTGGCACTGTGGTGATGAGGATCTTCACCGTCGCGTCAGCTGAGCTGATCTCAAAGCCCGTCTCGTTGGTCAGCATGGTGAGGACTGCAGAGAAAACTCACTCCCTTACGGGCCAGAAAACTTTGCCCGTGCCCGGAAACGTCCTCAGCTCCACTCCTTGGCTCTGTGGCACACTGGGAGCAGCTTACCTTCACTGGGGTCCTGCGCTCTCAGGCTTTCCACTACTTTGTTTCCCAGGGCTGCCACAGCTTCCACTGGGGAGCAGGAGAAATAGAAATCAGAAGGGGTCCGGGTGCTGCGCTCCCCCAGCAGCCCACGAGGGGGTACTCACAGGTGGGTAGGATTTTCAGGATGACAACCAGATCGGCCACGTTGTGCCCCGTCGTCATGGTGCCCTTCTTGTAAGAGCCGACCTGGCGAACCTCCTCAATTTGCTGATGGAAAGAGGAAAGGAAGAGTGAGCAGAACCAACGGGAGGCAGCACGACGAAAGGGCTTTGGGCTGGCAGCTAGGACCAGCTTTCCCCCTCAAACATCCCCCCACAGAGCGTGCTGGCAGACCAACCAGTTTGACTCACCACCTCAAAAGTCCCCGGTGCTACAATGAGGTTGTCGATCACGTTGTTGATTTTGGTCACCAGAGAAAGAATAGAAGCCTGGAAAGGGATTAGGGGGCAGGGAAGGGGATCAGGGAAGGGGCTCGGTCAGTCCTCTCACAGCCTCTGCTCGTGCAGCAGCACCAGCTCAGGCACACAACCTGCTCTGCGGCCGTCGGTGCCAGATCCTGGTTCCTTTTCAGCAAGGCCTCGCTGAACGCGCTCTCGTCGGCAGCGGGCTTCACCCGTGGGAACGCCATCTCACACTGAAACGGGAGCACACGTCAGACCCACAACACCCCCCACACACATTTCAGCTCAGCAGCGAAGGATCCATTTCTTATTGCCCGTCTCTCGTTTCTTCTGCAATTCCCAAGCGTGCTTTTCAGTTTGTTGCCTTTATAGTTTTGCTTTTACGTTTCCTTAAGGGAACAGAGGGAGAGCAGCTCGTCCTGCCGGGCCCTCACTGTGCAGGAGGAGCCACCAAACACCACTGCAATTCCCCCATGCCACACTGCTAAGCCAAAGGATTAAACAGCACAACACAGAGCAGGTGCAACTCACGAGAGGCCCCATCCCCATCCGTGGGTTTGCTGCCTTACAGAACATCCCCATCCCAGGGCCGTGTGTTTGCTGCCTTACAGAACATCCCCATCCCAGGGCCGTGTGTTTGCTGCCTTACAGAACAAGGTGCTTTGTCTGCGGACGCCGGAGCGTTTCGGTCACTATGACAGTATTTACAGCCCCGGGGCTGGGAACAGGGAGCGGGGAAACTTGTTCAGCCTGAAAGTCACGGGGCTTTCAAGGACAGGCGGCAGCGGGAGGAGACATTGATCTCCCCCTGGAAGGAGTGGGAATCGCATCCAGCCCGGACCGGGAGAGCCACGGCGGTGCTCCCCGCTGCCACCGCGTTACTCGACCGCATCGCACGCACCGCGACCACCGCCACCGGGGGCGGATCTACGTCCGGTTCGGTACCGAACCCATCTCAGGGCCGTCCCACCGCGCTACCGGAGCTCGGACCGTCCGCAGCCACCAGCGCGCGGCCCGAGAACGAGGGAACCCCGCCTGCAAACGGCTCCGTGGGACGCGGTTTTACTCACGACATAAAAATCAAAGGGGATGTGCGGCACAAAGGGCCGGAACCTAAAGGGGAAAAACAAAAGAGCGCTTCATTCCCCGCCGTGCCGCGCTCGGCCCTGCCGCCCCTCCCCGCCCCGAGCAGGAAAGGCCCTACGGGAACGGCAGCCCCTCGCTACGCTGCACCCCGGCCCTGCCCCCGCCGCCCCTCCCCCACTAGGCCTGCGCTGGGACCCCGCGGAGCAGAAGCCGGACTCGCCCACTGCCAGGGCCTCCCCTGGAACCAAAGCGTCCGCCACGGCCTCTGCCTCGGTCGCCCCTGTGGAAGAGAGAGGAGAAGGGTCAGCGAGTGGCGGCACCGCGCGGGGTCCCGGTCCGTCCCGGCCCCGCACCTCATGGCTCCGCCGCGCCAAACAACGACCACCACCGCTCGGATCCCTCCGGGCTGCGCTCCCGCACACCGCAGCAAGACGCACACCCATTGGCTGCCGGCCTCCGCGAGGCTGGCCAATGGGAAGATCCTGCTGCTGGCTATTGGTTTGATTGGATGTCAATCTGCGGCGGCGGAATTTTAGGCAGCCAATCACGAATTGCTGCGGGAAGGGAGGGAGGGACGGGTGGGTGCGCCGTTTTGCGCATGTGCCGGAATAGAGGCGGCCGCTGGAGGGAGTCTGGCGCTCGTGAATGAAGCAGAGATGAGCGCAGTGCGCATGCGCCACTAAGTAACGGCTGTGAGAGCAGCTTCATATACAATAGACTTACAACTCGGTAAGCAGAGCAGAGTGGCGCAGCGGAAGCGTGCTGGGCCCATAACCCAGAGGTCGATGGATCGAAACCATCCTCTGCTATAGTTTTTTTTTTTCTTCCCCCCCTCCAACTCCTACCCTGCTTGTTTTCCTTCATTAGCGCTTTAATTAAGTGATTTAATTACCGCCTCCGGCGCTGCCCAGTGCTGCTCCGCGGGTGGCTCTGATGCCGCCGCCCTCAGTGCCGCAGGGCGGGCTGGGGGGTGAACGCCGCGCCGCGCGTGGGGGGCGCCACTCCCGCGGGTCGGGAGCGGGCGGCGCGGGACACGCGGGGCGGTCCCAGCGCGGTGTCCGTCGGCCCTCAGCCCCACGCGTGTCCGAACCGCGCCGCCTCCCTTCACGCCCCGCGACACCTCCCCCCGCCCCGTGGGTGCGCACACGGCGGCGCCCCGCGGACACACGGACACGCGTGGGGCGGGGTTGGCGGCGGGCGGGCACGAAGGGGTTAAGGCGGCGATGGGCACAGCCCTCCGTCGCGGCCGGGGAAGGACGGGCTCGGCGCGCGGGGACGGCCACTCGCGGCGATGCTGGCGGTGCTGTGCGGGGCGCTGCTGTGCGGGGCTCTGTGCGGGGCCCGCGGGGCCGCGCTGACGCTGGCGGTGGTGCTGCCGGAGAGGAACCTCTCCTACCCGTGGGCTTGGCCGCGCGTGGGGCCCGCCGTACGCCTGGCGGTCGCAGCCGTGAACGCGCGGGGGGACCTCCTGCCCGGCCACGCGCTGCGGTGGGTGTTCGGCAGCAGCGAGGACCGCCACGGGCTGTGCTCCGAGATGGCCGCGCCGCTCACGGCCGTGGATCTGCGTCTCGCTCACCACCCCGCCGCCTTCGTGGGCCCGGGTTGCGTGTACACGGCCGCGCCGGTCGCGCGCTTCACGAGCCACTGGGGACTGCCGCTGGTGACGGCGGGGGCCGAGGCGCACGGCTTCGACGACAAACGCGAGCAGTTCGCGCTGACCACGCGCGTGGGGCCGAGCCACCGCAAACTGGGCGAACTGGGCGTGCGGCTGCACCGGCGTTACGGGTGGGAGCGGCAAGCGCTGCTGGTGTACTGGGACGAGCGCGTGGACGACCGCCCGTGTTTCTTCGCGGCCGAAGGGCTCTACGTGCAGCTGCCGACGCTGCTCAACATGACGGTCCTCGACTTGGTGTTCCGCCACCGCGGGAATTACTCCTTCATCATCCAGGAGATCCGGCAGAAGGGGCGCGGTGAGTGGGGGGGGGGGTGCGTGCGGGGCGCGGAGCCCCGCGGTGTTGCCCCGCTCCCCCGACGGGGGTCCGCGGGGGCCGTGCGGGGCCGTTTCGTTGCTCCCACGGCCGCGAACACCGCGAGCGGTTCGGAACGGCCGCCCGAGGGGGAGATCCGCAACGCACAGGTGTGTGCGGGTGCGCCCGAGCGATGTGCGGAGCTCGGTGCGGTACAGACGGCCGTGCGGGGCCGGACGCGGCTGCGCTGAGCTCAGAACAGGTGCGCGCCGATCCGCTCCGCACGGTTGCACGCGCGTGTGCACGCCTGGCACGCGTGGAACGCCGCGCACGCCCCGCGCGGCTCCGCAGGGCTCCGGTGGTGGGCGCAGTCCGGAACCGAGTGTGTCCCCCCACTCTCCTCCTCCTCCCCCCCTACCCCCACTTCGGCACCCGCTGCCGCGGGGGGAAACGGGGTGGCACCGTCGGGATCGCGGGGAATACATCACGGGCGCCGGTCCGGGAGGAGGAAACGGAGTCGGGAAAACAGGAAACGTCGGGTCGGGCCCGAGGGGGGGGGACACCGGGCAGCGACCCCTCAGTGTCCCCATCCGGCGACCCCCGGGGGCTACACCCCCATCGGGGCGTCCAGCGTGGGGTTGGGCACCGCATGTTTGTCACGGAGGGTTATTGAGGCTGCTCCGTTCTCGGTAACGTGGGGGGGAGGGGAAGAGGAGGGGGGGGGCTGTCGCCGCCCCTATGGGGTTCACACCCCCGGGGGGAGGGGGGACCGTGCCGTGACCCCCCGCCCCGCAGTGGTGTACGTGTGCTGCGCTCCGGACACGCTGCGGGAGCTGATGCTGCAGGCGTGGCGCGAGGGGCTGACGCGAGGAGATTTCGCCTTCTTCTACATCGACATCTTCGGGGCCAGTCTGCAGGGGGGGGGCGGCTTCCCCGACCCACAGCGGCCCTGGAAGCGGGGGGACCGCCACGACGACAGCGCCCGCGAGGCCTTCCAGGTGGGCGGCGGATTGCCCCCTCCCCACCCCTCCCCCCCTCCGCCCCAGCACGGCGCACCCCCCCCCCAACCCTGCTATGCACCCCACGGGTAACGCAGCTCCGGGCGCACACCCACATGCAAACCCTCTCCCCACGGTGCTGCCCCCCCCCCCCCCCCACTCTGCCCACCCCCTGCTCACTGCTGGCAGCTCTGTAGGAGGAAGGAAGCCGCATTCATTTCCCCAGGTCCGGGCTCCAGCGCTGCCTGCAGCTATTAATAGGGGCGGCACAAAACCGGTCCGGCCCGGGGCTCGGGGACCCTCCGCGTCCCCGCTGTCATCCGCCTCCCCCCCCTCCCCCCCCCTCCCCCAGGCTGTCACCATCATCACCTACAAAGAGCCCGAGAACCCCGAGTACCAACCCTTCGTGGCGCGGCTGAAGGAGGAGGCACTGACCCACTTCAACTTCACCATGAGGGACGGACTGGTGCGGAGCGGGGACGTGGGGCAGTGTGGGGACGTGGGGTGGAGATGGGGACGTTGGGGTGAGGGGACACAGAGTAGAGATGGGGACATTGGGATGAAGGACATGGGATGGAGCTGGGGACACTGAGGACATGGGGTGGAGATGGGGATGTTGGGGTGAGGGACACCACAGGTGAGGGATGGAGCTTGGGGACACTGAGGACATGGGATGGAGATGGGGACATCGGGATGAGGGGATGTGGGATGGAGCTGGGGACAGTGGGGTGAAGGACACGGGACAGAGCTGCTGCAGGGGATGCAGGACGGAGCCAGGCTGCTGGGGTTGGTGGCACACAGTTTGATGTGGGGCTGTTGGGAACGAGGGGACACCGTTCCCACCCCTCTCTGTGCCCACAGATGAACTTCATCGCGGCCGCCTTCCACGACGGAGTGCTGCTCTACGCTCACGCCGTCAATGAGACGCTGCAGCACGGCGGCTCCGCCACCAACGCCTCCGCCGTCACCCAGCAGATGTGGAACCGCACTTTCTATGGTGGGTGCCCATCCCAACCCCAACCCCATCCCTATCCCATCCTCAACCCCATCCCTGTCCCCAACCCCATCCCCATCCCATCCCCATCCCTTTCCCCAACCCCATCCCCATCCCCACCCCATCCCCATTTCCATCCCAATCCCAATCCCAATCCCAACCCCATCCCACCCCCATCCTCATCCCACCCCCACCCCATCCCGATCCCACCCCATCCTCATCCCCATCCCCATCCTCAACCCCATCCCGATCCTCATCCCCAACCCCATCCCCAACCCCATTTCCATCCCCATCTCATCCCCATCCCACCCCCGCCCCATCCCCATCCCACCCCATCCTCATCCCCATCCCCATCCTCAACCCCATTTCCATCCCCATCCCACCCCATCCCCATCCCATCCTCAACCCCCTCCCATCCCCTCCCCATCCCACACTGATGGGGCTGACTGCCACCCCATGGCCCCGCTCCCACATGGGTGTTTTGGGGTCGGACCCAGCAGGATGGGGCTGTGCAGCCCCCCCGGGGCACACAGAGCCGCTGTCCCCTCCAGCACTGTCCCTGTTCTGGGGTCCCCGGCCCCCCCCGAGCCCCTCATTCATCCCCAGGCGTCACCGGGTTCCTGAAGATCGATGAGAACGGGGACCGGGAGAGCGACTACTCCCTATGGGACATGGACCCCACGAGTGGGGACTTCCAGGTGGGAGCTTCCCTGGGACGGGGACACCCCGCAGCCCCATGGAAACATCCTGAACCCCCCCATGCCCTCCCCCCCTCCCAGATCGTGGCCAACTACAACGGCACCACCAAGGAGCTTCACACGGTGCCAGGACGTGACATCCATTGGCCAGGGAACTCCGTCCCTTCCGACGTCCCCCCCTGCGGCTTCGACAACAGCGACCCACAGTGCCGGAAGGGTGAGGGGCGGATGGGTGGGGGGAGTGTGATCCGGGGGGGTCCGCAAGCCCCTCACCACCCCCCTCTCACCCTGCAGCCAACCTGAGCACGCTGGAGGTGCTGTCTCTGGCACTCAGCCTCGTCCTTCTGGCCATCACCGTCATCTCCTTCTTCATCTACAGGTGGGACGTGGGGAGGGGGCATCCTCGGAGGGGGGAGGGGCCGTTGTGGGACCCGTGGGGGTCTCACCCCGTGGTTGTTGGGTGCAGGAAGCTGCAGCTGGAGAAGGAGCTGGCAGCCGAGCTGTGGCGCGTGTGCTGGGAGGACGTGCAGATGAGCAGCATGGAGAAGCACCTTCGCAGCGCCGGCAGCAAGCTCACCCTGTCCCTGGTGGGTGTCCCCTGCGTCCCCTGGGATGGGGACAGGATGGGGGGGATGAGCTCACCCCGCGTCCTTCCCCCAGAGGGGCTCCAACTATGGCTCGCTGATGACGGCAGAGGGGCAGTTCCAGGTCTACGCCAAGACGGCATATTACAAGGTATGGGGACACAGGAGTGGGGCTGGGGACCCCCACCCCAGTGAGCACCCACCGCCCCGCCTGTCCCCAGGGCAACCTGGTGGCCGTCAAGCACCTCAACCGCAAGCGGATCGAGCTGACGCGCAAGGTCCTGTTCGAGCTGAAGCACGTAGGTGGGGTTGGGGTGGGCCGGGGGTCCCCGCAGTGGGGCAGAGCCCCACGTTTGGCTGCCCCCACAGATGCGAGATGTCCAAAATGAACACCTGACGCGCTTCATCGGCGCCTGCACCGATCCCCCAAATATCTGCATCCTGACCGAGTACTGCCCGCGCGGGAGCCTGCAGGTGCCGGGGAGGGGGGGCCCTGCACCCCAAGGAGGGGGGTCCTGTCACGTAGAGCCCACCAACCTGCGTTGGGTGCCCCGTGGTGCTGTGTGGGATGGGGGGACAGCGCTGTGCCCTCTCTGCGTCCCCAGGACATCCTGGAGAACGAGAGCATCACACTGGACTGGATGTTCCGCTACTCCCTCACTCTTGATATCGTTAAGGTACCGAGCCAGTTCCCACGAGGAACCCCGTTACCCCATTCCCACTGGGGGGGACCGTGTCCAACCCCGCCCCCCTCCTCCAAAACCTGCCCTGCCAGGGGATGCAGTTCCTGCACAACGGCGTCATCGTGTCCCACGGCAACCTCAAGTCCTCCAACTGCGTGGTGGACAGCCGCTTCGTGCTGAAGATCACCGACTACGGGCTGGAGAGCTTCCGCGTGGCCCCCGACGGCGACGACTCCCACATGCTCTTTGCCAGTGAGCCCCGTCCCACTGAGCCCCACGCTCTGTCCCTGAGGTCCCTGCCCGGCTGACCCCGTCCTGGTGCCGCAGAGAAGCTGTGGACGGCGCCGGAGCTGCTGCGCATGGAGGTACCGCCGGCCCGCGGGACGCAGAAGGGCGACGTGTACAGCTTCGGCATCATCCTGCAAGAGATCGCGCTGCGCAACGGCGTCTTCTACGTGGAGGGACTGGACCTGAGCCCCAAGGGTGAGGGGGAGATGGGGACGTCGTTGGGGACATGGTGGGGTGGGGGATTCGACACACTGTTGGGTTCTTAGATGCGCTGTTGGGTTCTTGGATGGGTTGTTGGGCTGTTGGACTCACTGTTGGGTTCTTGGATGGGTTGTTGGGTTGTTGGACTCGCTGTTGGGTTCTTGGATGGATTGTTGGGTTCTTGGACTCACTGTTGGGTTTTTGGACTCACTGTTGGGTTCTTGGATGGGTTGTTGGGTTCTTGGACTCACTGTTGGGTTCTTAGATGTGCTGTTGGGTTCTTGGATGGGTTGTTGGGTTTTTGGACTCACTGTTGGGTTCTTAGATGCACTGTTGGATTCTTGGACGTATTGTTGGGTTTTTGGATGGACTGTTCCATTCTTGGAACCTCTGTTGGGTTCTTGGACACACTGTTGGGTTCTTAAACCTATTATTGTGTTCTTAAACCTATTGGATTCTTGGATGGACTGCTGCTCTTGGAACCAGTATTGGGTTCTTGGACATGCTGTTGGGTTCTTGGACCTACTGATGGGTGCTCATCCCTGCAGAGATCATTGAGCGGGTGAAGAGTGGGGAGCGCCCCAGCTTCCGCCCCTCGGCCAACGTGGGGTGCCACATGGAGGAGCTGGGCCAGCTCATGCAGCACTGCTGGGCCGAGGACGTCCTGGAGCGCCCCGACTTCAACCAGATCAAGGTCCAGCTCCGCAAGTTCAACAGGTGCCTCCACCTCCCACCACCCCACAGGAGGGACCCCTGAACATCCCCGCACAACCTCTGACCCCTCCACCACAGGGAGAGCAGCAGCAACATCCTGGACAACCTGCTGTCGCGCATGGAGCAGTACGCCAACAACCTGGAGGAGCTGGTGGAGGAGCGCACCCAGGCCTACCTGGAGGAGAAGCGCAAGGCTGAGGCTCTGCTCTACCAGATCCTGCCCCAGTGAGCGCCGGGGGTCCAGCCCTCCGTAACCAGCATCCTGCTGGGTCCTCCATGGGATGCTCTGCATGGCTGGGGAAGCTGGGACACCCTGGGTGGGGTGGGGACCCCAAGGACCCCGCTCTATGAGTTGGGGCGGCCAATGGATGCCCCCAGAACCCCACATTGATCCAGGCTGGGGGTGCTCAGCAGGATGGAGATCCCCCCAGGGGCACGGCGTGGTGTGGGGCTGGGGACGCAGAGAGGGGCCGCGTCCCCCCTCACCCACCCCCGTGTCCCCAGCTCGGTGGCGGAGCAGTTGAAGCGGGGGGAGACGGTGCAGGCGGAGGCGTTCGACAGCGTCACCATCTACTTCAGCGACATCGTGGGCTTCACGGCGCTGTCGGCCGAGAGCACCCCGATGCAGGTGGTGACGCTTCTCAACGACCTCTACACCTGCTTCGACGCCATCATCGACAACTTCGACGTCTACAAGGTGGGGACAAAGGGTCCCCGTGCATCCCACCCCCGACCCCACCTCCGGGCTGGCGACGAGCCCACCCCGCGTCCTCCCCCCGGCGATGTCCCCGCAGGTGGAGACCATCGGGGACGCCTACATGGTGGTGTCGGGGCTGCCGGTGCGCAATGGGAAGCTGCACGCCCGAGAGGTGGCACGCATGGCGCTGGCACTGCTGGATGCCGTCCGCTCCTTCCGCATCCGCCACCGCCCGCAGCAGCAGCTCCGGCTGCGCATCGGCATCCACACGGGTCAGCGGGGGGGGCGTGGGCTCCTGGGGGTGGGGGTGGGGGTGTGGTGACCGTAGGGGATGTTGGGATGGGGATGGGGTCATTGGGATGAGGTGTTGGGGTGGAGATGGGGATGTGGGGCCCATAGGGGATGGGGGCATTGGGATGGAGATGGGGACGTGGTGCCCATAGGGGATGTTGGGATGAGGCTTTGGGGTGGAGGTGGGGACATGGGGGTGGGGATGGGGACATGGTGCCCATAGGTGACGTTGGGATGTGGTTGGGGACGTTGGAGTGGGGATGAGGACATGGTGACCATGGGGATTGTTGGGACGGGGATGTTGGAGTGAGGATGGGGGCGCTGGGATGGGGACACAGTGCTCATAGGGGTTGTTGGGGTGGGAGCGTTGAAGTTGGGATGGGCACGTGGCTTCCTTAGAGCTCACTGGGGTTGGGATGGGAACATGGCACCCACACTGGTCAGAGAGAACGGGACATGACATCCCTATGGGGTCAGAGGGGATAAGGACAGAAATATGGCAAATGTGGGTCGGTGGGGATGGGGTGGGGGGCTGGGGGCTCACTGGGGGCCACGCAGGACCCGTCTGTGCTGGTGTGGTGGGGCTGAAGATGCCCCGGTACTGCCTCTTCGGGGACACTGTGAACACGGCCTCGCGCATGGAGTCCAACGGTGAAGGTGAGAGTGTAGGGCCGGGTGGGGGCTGGGGGGCACCCATGGGTGCTGACCGGACTGTCCCCATCCAGCCCTGAAGATCCACATCTCGGCGGTGACCAAAGCGGTGCTGGAGGAGTTCGGCTGCTTCGAGCTGGAGCTGCGGGGTGACGTGGAGATGAAGGTGAGGACCCACGGCCCCAGTCCACTCCGGTAGGGACTCAAGTGATCCCCAAGTTGGGTCCCATGCAGTGGATACCCTCTGTACCCCGATCCCAGTGGGGCAGTGGGAACCCCAGGACTCCAATCCCAGTGGGGCAGTGGGAATCCTTTGGACCCCGATCCCAACAGAGCAGTGCCACCCTCAGTACCCCGATCCCAATGGGCCACGGGAGCTCCTGGACCCTGATCCCAATGGGAACCCACTGTGCTCTCATCCCAATGGGGTATCCTCTAGACCCCTCTCCCCTCCAATGGGTTCCAGGTGCCCCCTGCCCCACACTGCCCAGAGCCTTCAGTGTGCCCCCACAGCCCCACTGGGGTAACAGGGCTCCCTGGCCCCACTGTCCCGCAGGGTAAGGGCAAGGTGCGGACCTACTGGCTGCTGGGAGAGCGTGGGAGCAGCACGCGGGGCTGAGCCCCCCCCCCCGCATCCGGAGCCCCCCAGGTGGGGCCATACGGGGGATGAGCCCCAAAGCTCCGGGGGGGTTGGGGGGCCCTGAGCCCGGCGGGGGTGGGGGGCCCTCAGCCGGCACCGGCCGTGATGGTGCACGGAGGAGTGGGATGGGGCGGCCCCGTCAGTGCCCTTCCCCCCCCCCCCCCCGGGCGGTGGCACCGGAGCAATGGATTTTTGTAATAAAGCTGTGTGTGCGCAGGCGCCGTGCGGTCATTGTGTGTCTGTATTCCCCCCCCCCCCGAATCCCGCTCATATCGTGGTCCCACTGAGCTATGGGGTGCCCCCTGTCCCGGTGCCCCCACCCCACTGTGGGCAACACATACGTAGGGGCGGGCTCAGGGGAATGGAGAATAACTAATTGGAGGGGGGGGGGAGGATTGATATGGAGACGGAGTCACGAGGGTGGTGGGGGGGGGCGAATGGGAACGTTCCACGCGGGGTGCGTTATAGAGGGGTCCTGCGGAGGGATGCGGGGGGGGTAATTGGGGATCCTGGCAGCACGTGACCCTGGGAATGGGGTGGCGGGGCTCGGCTGTGTCCGTCCGGGGGGGTATTAGGGGTCCGGGTCCCGTCCGTGCCGAGCCGGGGGGGCTCGCGGTGCACGCGTCCCGTCCCGTCCCGTCCCGTCCCGTCCCGTCCCGTCCCGTCCCATCGCGACCCCGGAGCCGCGCGTCCCCAAATCCCACGGCTGAGGGCGGGGCCTGGGATCGGTGGAGACCCCGCCCCCACCTCATCATTGGTCGATTCTTTCTTCCCTGCCCCGCCCTTCCACCCCTCCTCCGCTCCCCGCCACTCAAGCCCATCACTCTGCTTCCATTGGCCAACGACAGGGAAGGGCTGGCGCTTCCGGCGGCGGGAGCTTCCTTTTCCGCCCGGGCCCTCCCGTCCCTCTCGTCCCTCTCCCAGTGACTTCCGGCTGGCGGCGCTGGGCGGGGGGCGCGGAACGGCCGCTCCTCCCTCGGCACCGGGACCTCCCCCCCTACCCCCCCGACGCTGCCACCGCTCCCGGCCCGGCCCGGCGTCAGCCCCCTCCGCTGGAGTAGCTGTCAGCCCCGGCGCCTCCTCGTACCTCCGGAGCTCTCTTCCTTTCCGCGGGAGCCCCCCCCTCCCCTCCTCCCGTTCAGTGTTACCCGCATCCCCCGTCGCGCCCCCCCCGGGCCCCCTACAGCCCAGCACGGCGGCGGGGGGGGGGGGGTTCCACGCGTGGTCGAAGAGCAGCCCCCACCCGTGACCCCTCCAGCTTCACGCACGGGCGTGGTGCCCCCGTGCCTCCGCCTCCCCCCCCCCCCCCACGCCGCTGCTGTGCCCACGCATCCCCACCGCACGAGCGCGGAGTGCTGCGGGGGTAGCGGGGGGTGCCCTTAAAGCCCCCCCATCCTCCTCTTGGGAAGGACTGGGGGGGGGCACCGGGCCCACCCTGGGGACGCAAAAGGGGGGGGCTCCTCTCAGGCCAAGCCCCCCCTTCCCCCGCCCGCCTCGGGTAGGGGCTCCCCCCGGCAGCAATGGAGATGCAGAAGGGGAAGGGGGGAGCGACAGGAGGAGGAGGAGGAGGAGGCAAGTTGCTGCTCTCCACCCTTCTGGATGCCAAGGATGAGTTGGAGGAGGTAGGTACCGGGGGGAGGGGGTGGTGGGCAGGGTGAGGTGGGCAGGGGAACGTGTGCTGCACCCCTCACCCCTCCCTGTGGGGGCTGAGATAATGGGGAGCTCACTCAAAGCCAGGCCATGCATTGGGCTCTTCTTCCCGCAGCATCAGCGGAGAGGTTCCTGCAGGTAAAAGAGGGTTGGGGGCCCCCCAGGGACCACCGGGGGCTGTCAGCAGTGCCCAGGAGCTGGGGAAGGGAGCTGGGCTCAGGGCTCAGAGGCAGTGGGTGCATCTCCTCTGGCCTGGCTCGCAGGACGAGCTCCTGAAGGGCTCTGACCCTGGGTGGGGCTCTGGCGTGCCCCCCTGGATGGCTGTGCTTGTGGGAGGGAAGCATTGTTGATTGTGGGATGGCAGCGTGTACCTGGGGCTCGAGAAGCAGAGCAGATTGAGGAAACATCACGCTGGGTTTCAGTTGTAGGAGAAAAACAGGATGGTAACTGGAACGGCTGGGTCTCAAGGTCTGGTGTCGGAGTGTATTTATGTTCCTCCAGAGCGCCCGGCGCTCCCCGTGTGTGCTTTGGGTCCTGTCCAGCTCTGGCCAGGCCGTTCCCAGGTCGGCCCCGTGCTGCTCTGCCTGCCTGGCACGCATCTGCTGGGAGCTGGGGGACCTCCAGCATCAGCCCCACCATGAGGACAGAGCCCAGGGCAGCGAGGTGACAACGAGAGGGCTCCTGGTGGCTTCTCCTCCATCCTTCCTTCCTTGCTGGCCTCCCCAGAGTGGGCCTGCTTTGAAAACACAAGCTCAGCTACCAGTAATACTCCCAAGCATATCAGCGCTGATGGATTTACCACCACAAGTTTGTCGCCTGTGTTAAGAGCCCAACAAATGGAGGTTGTGCACGAAGACCCACGTGTGCTTGTGAGGTTTCTGAGGTCATCGGGCTGCAGCGTTTAGAAGGAAGCTTCAGCCTTTCCCTCCAGTGGTGGTTTGGTGCAGGAGGAGGTGAATGGAGGGCTGCAGCTCGTTGACCCTTCTCGTGCCTGGTGCTGGCACAAAGACACCGTCCTCTTGGCTCACTGTGGGTTTTGGTAGAGCTTGCTGCTGGGATGTGAGCTGGAGCGGTTGCCCAGAGGTGGAAGTTCAGTTTTGCAGTGGCTCGTGTGCCCAGTAGCAGCGAGCTTGGTGTGTCTGCCCTGGGATTAAAGGTGTTAGTGGTCGCTGGACCACCAGAGCTCTTCTGGTGGCTCGTTAGCTGCGTTGTCTGCCAGCAAGTCATCCTGCTTCACACTGAGGTTTTCCTGACTTGGTCTGCCAGGCTCTGGCTCTCGTCCTCCCTTTCAGACAATCCATCTGCTTTAGAGTGGGGATTCTCATGGCTCTTGCCCCTCTGCTCTCTCATAATGCCATCGCCGTGCCTCGAACAAAGCCCGTGTGACAGAGGCATTATCCCTGCACTACTGACCAGTACATCTTTCGTGTTGCCTCTGAGTGGAGAACTGCTGACCCCTTTCTCAACACTGCAGCCCCTTTGATACGCAGAGGGGTCCCCATTCAGCTCCACGTCCCCAAACATCACTGCAATGATCTGAAGGGCCCGCGGGGTCGGACACCAGCACCATTTGGGCCCTGCAAAGGACTTTTCTTAACAGCCAGAGCCATCGGTTGTTGCTGTGGGAGGACTGTTCTGCAAAGCCCCGTTCAGAGGCCGCTCTGATTGCTCTCGAGTTGAGTGGGAGCTCTCAGCATCTGCTCCCCCAGCGCTGTCGTGACGTGCCGTGTGTTGGAGAGCTCTTCTGTCATCTCGTAGGGGTGCTCGTGTGGAGGCATCTGTTCCTGCTGCTCAGATGCTGAGCAGCTGCAGCAGAAGGTTCTCGGGGTGCTGGGTGGGCTCAAGGGGGCTCGCAGGACCCCGGGGTGCTCTGGCTCACGGTTGGAGCAGCCCTGTGGAGCCCACCTCCATCCCAGCTCTGCACGCTGCCTCTCAACCCCTGATCCAAACAACACCGCTGTTGGTGTCACTGAATAACAACACCCAAACACGTGCACAGAGCAGCGAGGCCCCTCACCCCCCTGGGGCTGTGGGTGCTCCGTGGGTCGGGGTGTGGGTCCTGAGCAGGGCCCTGCTCTCATCCCTGCGCTGCTGCTGATGCTTTGGTCTGTTCCAGAGGCTGGAGCGCTGCGTGGGCATCGTGACTTCGCTGACCAACGGGCTGTCGGAGCGGGAGGCCAACGATGCCCTCAATGCCCACGTAAGTGCCATCTCCCCCCCACCCCCCCTCCAGAGGTGAGAACTTCAGCCTGGAAGAAACAGTTCAGGACGTGCTGTGGGCACACAGAGCGGGCGTGCCAGCTGTGAGCAAGCACGGACAGAAAGGGACAATCACGAGGGAACAGAGCCTGCTGTGTTCTCCCTCATCCTTAAACCTGGCAAGGAGCTGCGAACAGCCAGAAGACAAAACACTGCTGTTTTAATGCTCACCAAGGATTGGATTTGGAAGGCAGTTCCTTGCTGAGCGTTCAGCAGCGTGCGAGCACTGCACCTCGGCTCACGTGCTCTCAGTGTTTGTGTTTCTGATGTATTTTTGTACTGCTCAGATCAGCTTTTTCTTGGCCTCCAAACAGCCAGAGTCCAGACCACTGGGAAGGGCAGGTTCCGTCCTTCTGCTGAAGGATGGAGCATTTATTTCTATCTGTGCGTGGTCTTAAAATACTCGCCTGCAGATGTTACCGTATAAGGAGAACTGTTGTGTTACATCTCAGCGGCTCTCAGACATGTTGGTTGCATTTTTTCCTCCCCAGAACACCTTGGGCTCTTGGAGTGAGTGGCACCAAGTTGCCTTTCCTTAATGGGAAGAGGCTTGGAGAGCCAGGCCGGGCTGTCCTGCACGCCGGGCAGGTTGAGGCTCGGAGCTGCAGTGCTTTTGCAGGTGCCCAGGCATCCTGGAACAGCCCAGCCCAAAATCTCCCTGCTCTGAGAGGTTCACACCGGTGGCAGCACCACAGAGGTGTGCAAACCTCACAGGGACTCCAACGTGTTTTCTGATCCCTTTGTAATTCCACTCCTGGCTGCTCCACTGGTGGTTTCATTGCCTCGAGAAGAGCTTCCCACCCCGCTTGCCTTCCTGAGCACCTGCTCTCTTTTTCCTTCCAGATATGCAAAGGAACCCCCCAGCACGAGGAGATCTGCCTGGGTCTTTTCACGCTGGTCCTGACCGAGCCCTCTCAGGCACAGAAGGTAAAAGCACTCTCCCACGTGTTGGTGTGCACAGAGGATCAATCCCTGAGGGATTCTGCTGCCCAGGCAGCAGCAGCCCACCACGCCGAGCTGTGTTTCCTACAGCAGAGCAGCAGCTCTGGGCTGCTCCTGGTTTTCTTACATCCACGTGGCACAGCAGCTGCTCGGGACAGGGCGGGCTGCCACCAGGGAGGGGTGGCTGTGTCCTTCCACAGCCCCAGGATTAATTAGTTTTCATTATGGGAGGCACGTACTGAGTCTTCAAGAAGCTGTGGAGCCTTTCCCAGCGTCTGCCTTCCCCTCGGAGGCCCAGGAGGGGTCTGTGTGTTGGGGGGGGGGGGCTGCCTATAGCTGCCTCCCGAAATCATTGGGCTCTGGAGGAGAGATGCATTCAATTCCTGGAGGAAATTGCACCTTCGTTGTTGGCCTCTATTAATAATTTCGCAGAGCAGATTTAATTTCTAAGCCACTCTTTATTATTATTATCTTTTTAATGCTGCTGTAAACTGTGATTTCTTTTTTTTATAACTGCTGTTAAGCCATCTCCACGAAGATGAATGCTGCCTGTTCTCAGCTGCGGGTTTGGCACTGTGAACTGAGGGAGCTGGAAGAAAGGAGAGCTCTGTGCAGCACAGGGGGGTCCCGGAGCCCCCCTGGAAGGGCTGTGTGCAGTGGGGGGTACCCGGGGGTCCTCGTTTGGGTGCACAGCACGGGATCGAAGGGGTTGGAGGAGGCTCTCGCTGCGCTGTTAGGGATGCACTGCGAGCCCTGGGGCTGTGCTGGACCCAGAGTGGTGACTCACAGCATATTCTCTTCTGATTTAATCACTGCTGTGAGGGCAGAGCCCTCCCCACCGAAGCAGCAGATCCAGATGAGCTCTCACGATGCGTGGCTGTCGCGGCGTTGCGGTCCTTGTCCCAGAAATGGCATCTCAGAAGGAAATCACACCTCTCCTGGGAGCCTCGAGGCTCTGCTGCTGGCAGTGCTGCTGCAGGCTGGCTTTCTCTTGGTGGGATGGCTCTTTTGCTCCTTCAAGCCTTCCCAAACCCATTGGTGGGGTCCCTGCCTCCCTCCAGCCCCGTTCTGCCTCGTGCTCTGAGCGTGAGGCAGTGGCCATGCAAACCTCAAGAGGATGAATCAGGACAGCACAGAGCACGACTGGAAGTGTGGGAGCCAAAGAGCAGCTCTTGTTGCTGACCCGTGGGACATTTCCCCTCCTCCACATCGAAGTAAATGTCCTCCTCTCCTCCAGGACACAGTGCACCTCAGCTGGAGGGGAATACCCAGAGCCTGGGAGCTGAGCATGGCAGCACAGGACTCATAGGGCAGGTGCTTCGCTGTGCTGGCAGCGAGTCTGGAGAGCTGCAGCATTTAATCTGCCTGGCAATCACATTGCGAGGGGCCGAGTGGAGCCTCTCCAGTGCCTTCCCCTCTGTAATTTCCTCTGGCAAGGGGACAGGCAGCCTGGCTGCGTGTGGCCGAGCTGGCAGGGGATGTACCTGCAGGCAGTGTGACATGGCTGCTCTTGTCGGATCAGATCCCGAGAGCACGGTGCTTTTCTTTAGGGGGTAATTGGGTCTGCTGGGCTGTGCTGTCAGCTCTCAGTGCCACCTGCCCGGTGTCCAGACAGCACGGCCAGGGCCCAGCCAGCAGTTTTCTGCTGGATTTCAGGGGGTGAATTTCTCCTTGCTTTTGCTCCCCTGCCCACAAAGAGGGGTTGACGCCTGCCGGATGGAAGGGCACCTTGCAGAGCTCTTGAGAGAGCTCTGAAATCGGTGCTCGATGGGCAGAGCTCTGCCTGTCCTCCACAAGAAGCTCAGAGCCGGGGCTCAGCACAGCCCCGTGTGTCTGCAGGAGCATTCCCACCTCTGTCCGGGAGCATCGAACGCAGCTCAGTGCTCCGTAACCTCACCAGAAGAAACAGCAGCAAAAAAAGGGGTCCTTGAGCTGTGTTGAGCACAGGGGCACTGCTGTGTTTGCTGCCCTGGGAGCCAGGCAGGGCACCTCGCTCAGCGCATCGTGGCCCTCCAGCCCCGTGCTGTACGAGTGGGGCCGGAGCTGCGCCGTGGGGCCACCGCTCTCCTCCTCCTGCATCATTGCTGTGACAGAGATTAGCTGTGCTAAACACATCTAGCTGTGAGCAGGGACACTTGGCTGCCTTCAGATATCGAAGTGACAGCGCCTGATGTGTCAGGGCTCCCTCCTCCGCCCGACGCTTCTCCCTTTAATTAACGCTCGGCGCAGAGCACCGGTGCTGACATCTCCTCCCGTGTCCTTCTGCCCTGGGCTGGGGTCCTTTCCCTGCTCTGTGTCTGTTTGCTTTTTCTTTCCCATCCTCATCATTTAAAGCTGTTCTTCATCGCTCGTTCCTTCCTGTTAATTAACCATCCCTGCGTGAGAGGCAGCTCCGATCTGCGCGGAGTGGGGAGGGGATGATGGGTTGGTTGGCAGCTTTGGTTGTAACCAAGAAAGAAATTTGGGTTCTCTTCACCCCCCCAACTGAGGGGGGAAAATCCCCCTTAGTCTCAACCATGAGCACAACCGCGTGTTGGGGGCTGCAGGATGGGGGCTGGTTTGCTTTGGGTTTTTTGAGATGAGCAGTGCTGAGTGAAACGGAGAGGGAGAGAGCTGGAGCACAGGAAACCTCATCAAAGGGATCTTCTGAGGCCTCATTAACTCTTCCAAAGGAGGATGTGGAGACCAGAGCCCTGCTCTCTGGAATACCGTGACATTTACCAGCACAAATTAACATTTGTGCAGAGCTACTTAGCAAATTACTTCCTAATCACCCTCCGCCCCCCACTGTCCTGACCAGAGGGGAAGGGCGAGTCAGCACCTTTGCTCTCTGGCCTGGCTGCTGCTCGCTGTGCTTCTGGATGGACTGTTTGTTAATTGATCCTTCCTGGCAGACCCGGGTCTGCCTTTCCTCTCTGGTTTTGGTCCCTCCAGAGCCGCAGCTGGGATGGGGAGATGGCTTTGAGCCGCGCAGCGGTGTCTGCTCGGCAGTGGGAAGCCTTTGGCTCCTGGGCTGACTGCAGCACTGCTCTGCGCGGCCCAGCCCCAGGATGCGGGCTCAGGTCATCCCCTGGAGCCTGCCTGCCTCGATGTTCCTTCCCCGTGATAATTCATTTGCCGTTATCTCATCGGGTTGTGATAAAAAGCGTTGCGTGTTTTTCACGACGGCCCTCGGTCTGTAACCCTCTGCTGCTGTCCCCTGCTGCAGTGCTACCGGGACCTGGCCCTGGTGAGCCGAGATGGCATGAACATCGTCCTCAACAAGATCAACCAGATCCTCATGGAGAAGTACCTGAAGCTGCAGGACACGTGTCGCAGCCAGGTGAGCAGGGGCTGCTCCCGCGCTGCCAACCCTGGCAGAGAGCGAGCAGAGGGCGTTGGAGCTGGGGGGGGTGGGCTCACGGGGGGGGGGGAGGTGTCATGGGGGGGTCCACGCACCCCATGCCCCCCTCTGTCTCTGCCCAGCTGGTGTGGCTGCTGCGGGAGCTGGTGAAGAGCGGCGTGCTCGGCGCGGACGGCGTCTGCATGACCTTCATGAAGCAGATCGCAGGTGAGCTCAGCCCCCCACCCAGGGGGATCTCCGCCTGCTCCGAGCACCCAGAGCTCGGTGTGGGCGCTCAGCCCGCCCCAGTTCATCTGCTGAGGACGGAGCAGAGGTGAAGCCCTCGAGACTCCGTCGGTCCCAACATCCTCCACGAGGAATGAGTCAGAGAGAGCCAGGAGCCTTCTGGCAAGAGCTGGAGCCGCCAGGAAGCGCTCTGGTTCCCGTTGCTGCCAGCTTTCACCCCGAGCCCTCTGCACGAGGGCACCGGGATCATCCTTAGTCCCTGCCCTGACCCGCGTGGGGCAGCTCGAGCCGTGTGAGGTGCTGCAAGGTGGGCTGGGGCTGCCGTGGGGTCCCGCTGGCCCTGTGTGAGCCCCGTGCACACACACACGCCTTTCCGGCTTCACAGGAACGGTGCCTCTTCCCGTGTTCCCCACTCAGCCGCGCTGCTGACGTCCGCGGCGCAGGAATTCGTGGCCCACCATAAAACCTGACGCCGTGCTCTCATTGTGAGCCCGGCAGCTCGGGCTGGAAATTGCCATGTCTGCTTTTCAGGGCAGGGAGGGAGGGAAGGGAGCGTGAGCCAAGCTGCGCCGGCCCCCGTTGTCGCCGTGCGAACGGAGCGGTTCACAAACTGCTGCTGAAGGCGTCCCTTGTTTCCTTGCTCACACCTCCCCGTGCACGGCCCCTTCTGTCCTGGCCACCGTCCCCTTCTCGGCGCTTTGCAGTGCCTTAATTGTCATCCCTTTGTTTTGGGGGGCACTGCCCCCACTCGTGGCCTTTCCCGGGGACTTTGGGCATTCCCTGCAGCTGCGGTGCCCCTTTGTGCGCTCAGCAGCTGGGAACTTTATCACTTTATCCCCACCTGCCTAATCTCACCCCTTCCAGGAAACGACTCCCCCCGTTCTGGCTTCTTTGCCTTCCAGGAAAGAACATTACCGACTCCTTACTCCCATTTTTTTTCCCTTTGGATCAAAGATCCCCCCCCCCCCCGACCCTCTCCCAGCATTCCCCGACCCAGGGATGTGCGTAGCTTTGCCCCGCTGGGCTGCGGGGCACTTTGACCTTTTGGGCTTTGCTCCCCTCTAATTCTTGACCCCCTTGCAGGGGGGGATGTGACAGCGAAGAACATCTGGCTGGCAGAGAACGTCCTGGAGATCCTGACAGAGCAGAGGTACCGTGGGACGGGGCGGGTGGGAGCTCTGCTGTGTGCAAGAGGAGGCAGCACTGGGCCAGCATCAGCGTGACACCACAGATGGGAACGTGTCAATGGGGTTTCCCATGCAGAATCCCTCTGCGTCCCCTCCCTGTGTCCCCGGGGGTATTTTCCATGTGCGTTCCTGGCTCCCCGAACCCTCTTGCTGCAGGGTTGTCCTCGTGTCCTTGCATCCCCTGCGGCTGGGAGCTGCCCTGCACGCGTGGCTCAGAGCTGATCCCAGGAATATTTTCCTCCTGCGCTTCCCGAGCTCGCGGGGGAGGTGTTCCTTTCGGAGGAGTAGGACAGAGTTAATTGCCCAAAAAGCTTCCTGTGTTTAAACAGCTTCTGCCTCGCTGGGGCTGCAACTTGGATTTGTTGGGGCCGGGCCATCTGGGAAGCATTGTCCTATGGGCTCAGCATTGTCCTTTGTTGGCAAAGCCGCCGTTCGTTGGCAATAAGCAGAATTCCTCGCTGCGGCCCCGGCTGGGCGGTCATTATTTTTAAACAGCTTCTAGCTTTTCCCCAAGTGCCGTCTGTAAGAGCAGCGATTCTCCCCGGCCCTCTTATTGCCGTGGTTCACCATCGTGTGGTTCAAGCGTTTATTTGGCCACCTCTCGGTCCCCCTGGTGCTCCCTGGGAGGAGCTGGGAGTGCCACCTAGTGCCTCTGTGTGCTGGAGGCTGCACTGGGGAGGGACCCTTGGAGAAGGGGAGAGACCCTCCGAGGGAGTGAGACCCTCAGAGAAAAGGGGAGACCCTCAGAGAAGGGGAGAGACCCTCTGAGGGAGTGAGACCCTCAGAGAAAAGGGGAGACCCTCAGAGAAGGGGAGAGACCCTCCGAGGGAGTGAGACCCTCAGAGAAAAGGGGAGACCCTCAGAGAAAAGGGGAGACCCTCAGAGAAGGGGAGAGACCCTCCGAGGGAGTGAGACCCTCGGAGAAGGGCTGAGAGCCTCCGAGTGGGTGAGACCCTTGGGGAAGGGGAGAGACCCTCCGAGAAGTGCTGAGACCCTCCAAGAAGGGGAGGGACCCTCAGAGAAGGGGAGAAACCTTCCAGGGGCATGAGACTGTTGGAGAAGGGGAGAGACCCTCAGAGAAAAGGAGAGATGCTCAGAGAAGGGCTGAGACTCTCCAAGAAGGGGAGGGACCCTCGGAGAAGGGCTGAGATCCTCCGAGGGACTGAGACCCTCAGAGAAAAGGGGAGACCCTCGGAGAGGGGCTGACACCCTCTGAGTGGGTGAGGAGACCCCCAAAGAAGGGGAGGGAACCTCGAAAAAGGGGTGAGACCCTCAGAGAAAAGGAGAGACCCTCTGAGAAAGGGGAGAGACCCTCCAAGGGAGTGAGACCCTTGGAAAAGGAGAGACTTTTGGAGAAGGGCTTGAGACCCTTGGAGAAGGGGAGGGACCCTCCAAGGGAGTGAGACCCTCTGAGAAGTGCTGAGACCCTCCAAGAAGGGGAGGGACCCTCAGAGAAGGGGAGAGATCCTCCGGAGGAGTGAGACCCTCCGAGGGGGAGAGACCCCCACTCTCTCCTGGTCTCATCCCACCTCCCTGCAGCAGTCCTGCGCTCCCCCTGTGCTCACTCAGCTCCTGTGTCCCATCTGAGCCTCTCCCCGTGCTCTGCTGCCACTCGAGCATCTCCTCCTCCCCGAGCGCGGTGCAGCTTTTCCCTCCCAGGCAAACAGATGCAGCCAGCTCCGAGCGCAGGAGGAGCAGCTCCTGCCACTTCTGGCTTCAGCTCCGCAGGAGAGCCGAGGGAAATCCGAGGAGTTTATCAGAGGAGCAGATGGGGAGGGGGGAAGCTTTGGCCGCCGATGAAGGTGCTGCTGCTGCTGAGTGTCCGTGCACGCGGTTCAGAAGCAGCGCTGGGAAGGAGCTGAGTGCTGGGAGGGAGCCCGGGGCTCAACCTGCGGCTCTGCGCCTCGATTTCTTTGCTTTGATGAGGGGAGAGCCAGAGCTCTAATTAAAACCACGCGGGTGAAGGTCTGATTCCACATCCCGAGCGCTGAGTGCTTGCTTTAATTAAAAACAGGAACAACAAAGCTGCCTCTCCGCAGCCCCGCGGCGCTCGGATGCTGATGGCACTGCTGCCCCGGGGGCTGTGCTCCCACTGCCTCCAGATCGATGGATCCTGGGGGTGTGAGCAGCCTCCAACCCCCCCCCCCCCAGCTCTCAGACAGCGTTTTTATTTCTGCAGTGGGAAAAGGAGAGTGCTGAGCCCAGGATCTCACCCTTAATTACCGCCGCATCCTCCCTGGACATAACCTTTGCGCAGTGCCCGGCCCGACCTGCTAATTAACAGCTGCCAGCATCCAGCCCGGAGCCTTTCCCAGGCTCCCCCTGGTGATTTAGGGCCGCTGACCCGTTTGCCCCCGGGCTGTGGCTCTTCAGGTGGCAGCGGCACTCGGACAGGCTCTGATTTATGGAGATGCCGGGGCCCATCCATCAGCGCCGGCACCGCGCCGGCCTGGCCCGTTCCTGGCACCCGGCGCCAACAGCCAGGCTGACTCGCTGGGTTTTATGGACGGAGAGTATTTATTGTTGCAGTCAGATAAGGCAGAGGAGAAGGCGGCACACCCAGCGGGGCGGCTGAGAAACAAATCCGCTCCGGGCGGCCCCCGGCACCGCCTGGGTGGAAAAGCAGGGCGCAGCGGGGCAGGTCCCCATACTGCCCTCTGTGCAGATGCATCCCCCCCCTCTTGCAGTTCTCCCCTCTGTCTGCCCCCCAGGGTGGCTGCTTCTCCCTGTTGTTCCCTCCTGCTTTGTGGCTGCAGCGTGGGGCAGCGTCTGGGGTCCTCTCACGAGGGAGGACCCCGCGTGGCTTGCTGCACTGCAGATGTGCAGAGCTGCTCTCGTGGCAGGTGGAGCACTAAAGTCTGCATCTGTTCGCAGAGCTGCTGCCCGTGTTTGCTCCTGGGCAGGTCATCGCTCGCTGTTCCGAGTGCTGTGGCAGTGGCCCTGGGGACGCAGAGGGGACGCTCAGTGCTGGTGGCTCTCAGATCACAGCGCAGCGCTGCCCCTCCGCGCTCCGTTTCTTCTGGCCCACGCACAGCTTCTCACTTTGGCTCTCACTGTGGGTTTTGTTTCGCCTTTCTCGGACTCCCTTTGCAGAGAATGGGTCCTGAAAAGCAGCATCCTGATCGCCATGGCCGTGTACACGTACCTGCGGCTCATCGTGGACCACCACGGCACCGCTCAGCTGCAGGCGCTGCGCCAGAAGGAGGTGGATTTCTGCATCTCCCTCCTCCGGGAACGGGTGAGCACAGCTCTGTGTGTGTGTGTGCTGCTGGAGGTCGTGCTGGAATCACTCCCTGCTTCACTGGGGGTCCGTCCCCCCCCCCCCACACTCCCGGCACTGGGGGGGTTCATTCCCAGAGCCCTCGCCCCGGGGCGCTGCCCGCCCTCCCTTCCTCTGTCCGGGTGAGAGGGAACGATGTCATAGTCCCAGTTTCGGAGCCTGGCTGAGGTCCTGGAGAGAAAATGTCAGATTTATGGGCTGATTGTTTGCTTTACAAGAGAGGGAACATTTTAAAATAGCCGTTGACCTTCCCGCCTGTCAGCCTGCCTCTCAGAACCTGCGGGCTTCAAAGAGGGGGCACGCTGCCAGGGGCAGGGGCGTACATCTTGTGCACGGAGTGAATCCTCCCCTGCCGGCGTGAGGCTGAAGGACGGCGTGTTCCCCCCCCCACACACACCCCCCCCGGCAGCAGGTGAGCTCTCCATGCGATGCTTTTCCTCTCCTCTTCCTCCCCCCCCCCCCCCCCCCCCCCACAGTTCATGGACTGCTTCATGATCGGCCGCGACCTCGTGCGGCTCCTGCAGAACGTTGCGAGGATCCCCGAGTTCGAGCAGCTCTGGAAGGACATCATCCACAACCCGCAGGTGCTCAGCACGCAGTTCACAGGTGGGTAGGGCTGGGGGGGGGGGGGGGGGGGCAGGGCAGGGGGGGCTGGGGCCGTCCTGCCCCACCGTGACCCCGCTGGCCCCGAGCTGGGGCCGCTGTCAAGCAGAGCACCCTGGATATGTACAGAGCTGTAATTACACCGTGCACTTCCACCTCTGTCATCCTGAGGGCCCCGTGGCTGCTGGCAGAGCCCATCTCGTGGCCAGGGCGAAGGAGATACCTGCAGAGCTGTGCTGTTGGCTGCATCGGGCTGAGCTGCGGCCTGCCCCGCGCTGCCACCGTCACCCGTGGCATTTGCCAGCTTCTGCTGCCCTCCTCAATGCAGCGGGAGCTCGGCAGAGGCATTCGGGTTTCAAACCGTGCTGAAAAGCAGGCGGTTCTGGCCATGAGAGCACGGCCGGGCCGTGACAGCAGTGCTGGGGTTGCTCTTAACCCTTCCTGATCGCAGCCCGTCTTTCAGCGCACTGAGATGAGCAGGAGCACACAGACAGCGTCTGAGTTTCCTCGCAGGGAATCTCCGTAGCACTGCTATGGAGAACCTATATATGAACCTATGAACTGCGAGCCCAGGGCTTGCAGCAGTTGACTCTGAATGGGATCCCGTTTGTCCCGATCACTTTCCACCCAACGCCGCTCTGCGCAGCCTCACCTGGGGCAGACGTGGCAGAGAGAGCGTTTTATTTATGCTTTTTATGGCTCTAAATTATTAAGCTCCCTCGGGGGCTGTCACGTCGTTATCCGTCTGCAGCCGTGAGCCCTGGGAAGCGGCGCTTTAAAGTGTTCTGTCCTCTCCGGGGCCGCGTTAAAGACCTCACGTTGTGCTCAGGGAAAGCAGCAGTGCATCGCTGATTGAGTGCTCCTCTGTCTCCAGGCCCTCTCCTTTCGGTGCCAATTGACTGCTGCTTGCTGGGTGGGGGCTGCAGGGACAGCACTGGGGGGGCAGAGGGGGCTCAGCCCAGCTGCAAGGCCACTGCTGCCATGTCTGGCTCTTCCCAGTGTTACAGGGCCCCTTTTAGGCATCCCTGCTGCTTCCCATCCCTCCCCACGTCAGCAGGGGCAGCCGCTGGGGCCGTTCCCATTTGGCCCCACACAACCACACCGAGTGGGGGCTGCCATCAGTGCCCCCAGCTCCTTCCTTCCCCGCTGACCAGCAGCAAACTCTCTGCGTCTTCAGCCCTTACTCTCACGTTTCCGTGTGCCATATTTCCCCCCCCCCCACTTTGGCACAGCACGCGGAGGCGACACGAGGAGCTGCTCTGCAGCTCTTCCTCCTTTCCCCCAAACTCTTTTCCCCCGCTGCGATGTGAGCACAGCACTGCACAGCTCCGGCGCCCGCCGGTCTGCGTGGAGCAGCGTGCTGTAAATCCTTCAGGTCCCATCCGGCAGCGGCACGGCCTCCGCTCGGGTCATAAATCCCTCCTCTGGGAACGAGAGCTGCTTTTGCAATCTCCCCTTCTGCTTCCCCTGCGTGCAGGCTTTGTCTTAGGGTCTGAGCTTCGCATCAAGGTGCCTGCACAGCACGGAGCTGTGCTGCAGAGCAGCGGGGTGCTGCCCTGTGTGCCAGCACTGCACCCGAAGCCGTGGCACGAGCAGCAGGGGTCAGCTTGGTGGCCATCCCCATCCCGCCTCGCCGTGGCTCAGGCAGAGAGTGCTCTGTGTTGGCTGCAGCTCGAGGCTCAGTGTCTGGATCCCCTCGTCCCTCCTCCAGATCTTGTCCTGCTGTGCCACGCATCTCCCCCCCCCCCCCCACCTCCCTCTGCACTGCTGCTCTCTGACAAAGCTTGCTCTGGACAGGGCTTGTTCCAGCAGGCCTCTCCCAGCCAAAGCTGTGATCTCTCTCCGGATCCAATGCCTTTGGCCTTGAGGGGAGGAGCGCCCCGAGCTGACCCCCCCCACCCCCCCCCGAGGTGGGTCCCGCTCTGACCCCTTTCCATCTCTCCCCAGGTGTTCTGCAGCTCCTCCAGTCGAGGACCTCACGCAAATTCCTGGCGTGCCGCCTCACCCCCGACATGGAGACCAAGCTGCTCTTCATGACCTCGCGGGTGAGCAGAGCCCCACAGGGTGGGGGGCACCCACGGCTCAGTGGGGTCGGGCGGTGGGTGCTCCCAGCAGTCGGGTGGCAGCATGGGAAGGGGCCCCGGGGCACGGAGCGGCTGTGCAGGGAGCCCTGCTCCTCCTGGCTGCTTTCCAAGGCCTTCCTCCGAAGGGCCGCGCTGCGGTGGGTTATCAGAGCTCTGACCCCGGAGCCACGCAGCGACAGCACAGAGGAGCCCTTATCTGTGCTCCCAGCCAGGCAGAGCCACCCCCCCCCTGCCCCCCCTCACCCCCAGGCCGGGCTGCGTGCTGCGGGTGGTCCCGGGCCCTGAGACTTTAAACTTCCCCCGAGCAAAACCCAACTCTTCCCCCCCTCCCCCTCTCAGGTGCGGTTCGGCCAGCAGAAGCGGTACCAGGACTGGTTCCAGCGGCAGTACCTGTCCACCCCCGACAGCCAATCCCTGCGCTGCGACCTCATCCGCTACATCTGCGGCGTGGTGCACCCGTCCAACGAGGTGCTCAGCTCCGACATCCTGCCGCGCTGGGCCATCATCGGCTGGCTGCTCACCACCTGCACGGTGAGTGGCGACGGCCAGCAGTGCCCCCACGGCCCCATATCTGTAGGCCCTAAAGTGCTGGCGAGCTGAGAGCCGCGTGGGATCCCAGCCCTGCTCACACCCGGTGCTGCTGGGAGCTGCTGGGAGAGAGCAGGGGGCACGGGGCTGAGAGCCCCACGGCCCCTGGCTGGGGGAGCTGCAGAGCAGGGCTGAGGACGTGGGTCTGTTGCATGCTCCGGATTCCAGCCTTGGCTCTGCTGCGTGTGAGATCCTCCGGGATCAGCTTTCCCAGCTTCACCTTCTCCCTTCCAGCTCGTCACGCCCTTTGCTTTTGCTTTTCGTGCTGTGCAGACCTCGGGTGCCTCTCACGTCTCCGATGTCTCACGTGCAGCAGGAGGCCCCGTTCACTTCTGCTCCGGAGCAGAAGTTTTAGCACGGGATTTTCCCACACGCTCTGAAAACTGACCCACAGATTTGACCCTTTCTTTATCTCCTCCTTCCCTAGTCCAACGTCGCTGCTTCGAATGCCAAACTGGCTCTGTTCTACGACTGGCTCTTCTTCAACCCCGAGAAGGACAGCATCATGAACATAGGTACTGCGGGAGGGGCCAGAGAAAGGGGACGATGGCTTTTGGAGGCAGCGGGGTCTGGTGGGGAAGGCCCAACACATCACCTGCGCAGAGCATCGTTCCCCTCCTGTGCCCGGGGTTCGCCAGCCCACGGTGGGCTGCTCAGGTGGTCCCACTTCTCGTTGTGCCTTTGGCATTGTGGTAGCAGCCATCCTCTCCCCGGGCTCAGCGGGGGCTGCCTGAGGTCTGACTGTTATTTAGGAACTGGATGAGAGCGGGGGGAGCCAGGAGTACCCTCTGCACTTTTTGGGGGGGCAGCAGGAGGGGCTGTGGGGCTCTCAGCACCGTGCTCCCTGCTCTCTCCCACTCAGAGCCTGCCATCCTTGTGATGCATCACTCCATGAAGCCTCACCCCGCCATCACGGCCACGCTGCTGGATTTCATGTGCCGGGTGAGCCGCTCCCTCGATGCATTTTCCTTAGGGTCTGCAGCCGCATCCCCTCCCCACACTTTGCTGGGTGGATCCCCCCCACCCCGAGCCTGACCCCACCGAGCAAGGCAGCCCCCATCCAGCACGGCCTCGGTAGTCCAGGGCTGCTTCTGGAGCGCTGACCTCAAGCCCACGTGTCCTTCCTTAGTGGGAACACGTGTAAAACTTCCCAGCTCTGCAGAGAAACCCTTCCAGAAGGATGAGCGTTAGGAAAAAGTCTTCTGAGTTGTAGCAGTAGCGAATGAAGTGCTTGGCTCGTCCCCGGGGGGTGAACACAGTGTGGTTGCCCTGTTCCCCAGCCAGAGCCATCCTTTCTTCCTCCCTTTGTCCTCGGGCAGAGCGTGGAGAGCGGCTTTTTTCAGGGAGTTGTCTGCTTCCCTCCAGGAGCAGAGAGCTGCGTGTGGACGGAGCAGAATGTTGCCCAGGGTCCCATTATTGCCCCACTCCTCGGCTCAGAGGACCCTCGCAGCCCCCGGGGCAGCGCTTTCGGGGCTGTACCACCTCTGGGAGCTGCTCTGCGGGGCAGGGAACCACACTGGGGCTCCTGAGATGCTGCACTCAGCGCTCCTGCCCCTCTCAATCCAGAGCAGCAGGGCTCATGGCATCACAGAGCAGTTTGAGTTGAAAGGGACCTTCTCCTGCAGCAAAAAAGGGGGCACCCGGGTGCTCAGAGCCCCGTCCAGCCCAACCTTGGGCACCCACCGCCTCTGGGCAACCCACGCCAGTGCTTCCCTCACCCTCAGCATAAAAAACCTTCCTCTGTCCATCAAACTCAGCTGCCCGAGGCCGTAGATGGAGCTGGTCGAGTCCTGGAAGGCACCGATGCCATCTCTGTTCTCCCTTTCAGATCATTCCCAACTTCTACCCCCCGCTGGAAGCTCACGTTCGCCAGGGGGTCTTCAACTCCCTCACCCACATCGTGGAGAAGCGCGTCCTCGCGTAAGACATCCCCCGCGTTTCAGTGCACGGCTAGAGCTGCCCTGCAGCGGCCTCCCCGGGCCCGCGCTTAGCAAACCTGGGGGGGGCAAATGTGATGGAGCTGGGAGGGGAGGGTGGCTGCTGGGGGGCCTCGCTTTGGGGCTTCGGCTCTGCAGGGAATTGGGGGCCGCGTCCCGGCTCTTCCTCATCCCTTCCCCTTCCTTCCACAGCCACCTGGCCCCTCTCTTCGACAACCCCAAGCTGGACAAGGAGCTCCGAGCCATGCTGAGGGAGAAGTTCCCGGAGTTCTGCAGCTCCCCCTCGCCCCCCATTGAGGGTAAGGAGCCGTGGGGGATGGGGGTCGGGGGGGGGGGGCAGGGGGGGGCTGCAGCAGCGGTTCTAGAATGCGTCCTCCTTTCTGAGGTCAGAGTGGGGCTGCGGAGAGAGCGGAGCTGTGTGCCCGCATCGCCGTGCTCTGCCTTCATCTCAGCCCTGCGCACGCTGCCCGCTTGGCCCTGTGCTCCTCGGGGAGGTGCTCGCCCTTCCTCCTCTGCGGGCTCATTGATTAGCCTTCATTAGATGAAACGGGGAGAGCAAGCGTTTCTAATCTGTGTCTCACTGGAGAGTGATGGCGCCCGTAAGGATCTCTGCTTTCTCCCATAGCACCGCTTCCCCAGCAGCCCCTGCTGCCCCCCCCACCCCCATGGGGCTGAGCCCCTCCGTGCAGCCCTACAGCACACGGGGACGGTCGCGTGGAGCTGCTGGAGGTCCCATCCCCAGGATGGGTTGTCCATTCCTGGCCCAGGAGCTCTCTCCCCTTCTCCCATCTCTGCCCCGCGGCGATGCCGGGAGCCATCCCATCCTCATCGCTCCGCTCTCAACTCCCTTTTGCATTTCCTCCCGCAGTCAAAATTGAGGAGCCCGTTTCCATGGAGATGGACAATCACATGTCAGACAAAGATGACAGTTGCTATGACAACGCCGAGGCCGCGTTCAGTGATGATGAGGAGGACCTGAACAGCAAAGGTGAGTGAGGGCTGCAGCTCAGAGCACCTCCTGCACAGCCCCGTTCCCGTCAGCAGCGAGGATTCCCGTGCTCGGGGCAGAGCTGCACCTCAGCAGCCACGTTTTCCTCCTGCAAGAGGTGCAGTGCTCCTCTGCCAGCCCTGCTCTGCCCCACGGGTCGCAGCTCTCCCTGCTCCGGTGTGGGGCAGTTCTTTGGGGGCACGCTGTCCCTGCTCTCAGGCGGCCGTGAGTGGGGCTCAGGCAGCTCAGTGTGGTTTTCATTGCACTCATTGGAGCCCCCTCTCGAAGCCGTGGGGGTCTGCATCTCCAGCAGATCCCGGTCCCGGGGGTCGGGCTCTGGGGGGGTTTCTGCTGTGCTGGGCTGCTCCCATGGGTGGTGAGGAGGGTGGTGAGGAAGGAGCACGGCCCCAGGATGGGGTGTGGGGTGTGGCAGTCCTGACAGCGGGGTCAAAGGCTGCACGCAGAGGAGACTTTTACACAGGGGATCCCATCCCATAGCCACAGCCCCCTCTGTGAGGGATTCCCCATCGGCCCCGGCACTCCTGGGCTGTGCTGCACTTGGTTTCTGTGACCCTAAATGAGACGCACGGGTGAGGGCCTGGAAAAGCCACCGGGATGTCTCAGTCGCAGCATCACTGCAGGGAGCTCTGCACGCCCCTGTGCCCGCATCCATCCTGCTTTCCTGCTCCCTGAGCACAAACACGTCCCCCAGGGCTGAGGCCGTGCACTCAGACCCCCTGCACGTCCCACCCCACGGCCCCACACCGCAACAGAGACGGCCCCGGTGCCCCTCGAGTGCCTCTGTCCAGGACAGCGGGCGATCCGGGGCTGCTTCCTTCTGTTGCAGGGAAGAAGAGGGAGTTCAGGTTTCATCCGATCAAAGAAAGCATCGTGGAGGAACCCGTGGACATCACACCATTCCTGGACCAACTGGACGAGTCGCTGAAGGAGAAGGTCCTGCAGCTGCAGAAGGGGAGGTGGGTGCTGAGCTGTGCCACGTTTCACACCTTTGGGCTCCATCCTTCCCTGCTTCTGGACCCCGAGCAGAGATGTTCCCCCACGTTCCCCATCTCTGCTCTGAGCGACCTCGGAGTTAACTCCACGTCCCCCTCCCGTTGTCGTTTGGGCCTTGGCTTAGCGGGCTGCTTGGACCTCATTTATGGCTTTGAGTGCATTTCATCCCACGCTTTCGGTCGTTCAGTTTGTCTCGGGTGCTTCTGGAAGTCGGCACCTGGGGCTGAGTCTGTGCACTCTGTGCTTCAGAGTGTGGGTGCAAAGCGGGGCCACCCCCTCCTCAGGTCCTGGGTTGGGGGGGGGGGGGGGGTCCCGAGCAGAGCCAGCTCAGCACAAAGCCCCCTTATCCCCGTGCTCTCGGTATCTTCCTTTCTAACTTGGATTTCCTCTTGTTTTTCTGCTGCAGCGATACGGAAGCTCAGTGTGAGGTCATGCAGGAAATCGTGGATCAAGTCCTGGAGGTATCGGGCTCCGTGTTTGCCCTCGGGGGGGGGGGGGGGGGGGGGGGAAGGGCTGAGCTCAGTGGGGTCGAGGCTGCAGAGCTCGGTGTTGCTGGGGGGGTTGTCATTGCAGGGGGGGTTGTGTCCCCCTTGTGTCCCAGCTCTGCAGCTCCTGATCTCAGCATCTCGAGGGCATCCCGGGCTGCAGTGCTGCTGTGTCCCCGTGCGGGGTGTGAGCATCCCTCCCTTCTCATTCCCTCCTTTCTCCCCTCCAGGAGGACTTTGACTCGGAGCAGCTGTCGGTGCTCGCCTCCTGCCTCCAGGAGCTGTTTAAGGCTCATTTCCGTGGTGAGGTTTTGCCAGAAGAAATCACGGAGGAGTAAGGATTTCTCTCTCTCCGTTTCGTCCTTTCACCCCCAGCTCTGCCCGTGTCAGAGCTCACCTGAGCCCGCCCAAACTCAGTGCCACGCTCCCAAACCAGCACCGTGCTCCCCTGGGGCTCCCTTAGGACCGTTCCCATCGCCCCATCCTATGGGGCCGACCCCTGGGGGCCGCAGCAGTCGGTGCTCAGAGCTCTGCCCCCATTTGCTGGGAGCCCCACGGGGCTCTGATGGCTGCGTTTGTCCGCAGGTCTCTGGAGGAGTCGGTGGGAAGCCACTCTACCTAATATTTAGGTAGGTCTGCTCTGACATGACCCACTCAGGGCTTTCTTGTTTGCTTCCCGTCCCCTATATCCCAACCCAGTGTGTGTGACATCCCCATATCCCATCCCCAGCATCCCATCTCCAGTATCCCATCTCCAGTATCCCATCTCCAGTATCCCATCCCCATATCCCATCCCCCATATCCCATCCCCCATATCCCATCCCCAGTGTGTCCCACCCCCATATCCCATCCTGTGTCCCATCTCCAGTATGTCCCATCCTCCGTATCCCATCCCCAGTATCCCAACCCCCATATCCCATCCCAATGTGTGTCCCACCCCCATATCCCATCCCCTGTGTCCCATCCCCAGTATTCATCCCCCATATCCCATCCCCAATGTGTGTGCCACCCCCATAACCCATCCATGTCCCATCCCCAGTATCCCATCCTCTATATCCTGTCCCCAGTCTGTGTCCCACCCCCATATCCCATCCCCCATATCCCATCTCCAGTGTGTCCCATCCCCCATATCCCTCCCCCACGTGCGTCCCCCCCCCCCACCGCCCCATCCCCAACGTCCCACCCTTCCCAACGCCGCCGTCCCCCCAGGAACCTGTGCCAGATGCAGGAGGACAACAGCGGCTTCTCTCTGCTGCTGGACCTCCTGTCCGAGCTCTACCAGAAGCAGCCCAAGATCGGGTACCACCTCCTGTACTACCTGAAAGCCAGGTGGGCAGAGGGGGGGGGGGGGGCGGTGCCGGGGGACCCCCACTCGGCATCCTACTCCCACTCACCCGGTGCCTCCCCCCCCCCCCCCCCCCAGCAAAGCGGCGGCGGGGAAGATGAACCTGTACGAGTCCTTCGCGCAGGCCACGCAGCTCGGGGACCTGCACACGTGCCTGATGATGGACATGAAGGCCTGCCAGGAGGACGACGTGCGGCTGCTCTGCTACCTCACCCCCTCCATCTACACCGAGGTGGGGCTGCGGTGTGGGGCGGGGATGGGGGGGGGGGGGCTGGTGGGGTGGGGAAGGGCTGCTTTGCTTCTGAGCTTTGGGTTCTCGTTGCACAGCGCAGCGCTGCCTCCATCCGTCCCAGCGGCGGTGGGGGACGGTGTGCGGCGTGGGGACTGATGGTCATCCAGCACCCCACCCCATAGGGCTCATTCAGCCCCACACGGCCTCATTCAGCCCCACACGGCTGCATTGAGGCCAAGGCTCATCCGTCGCCCTGCCCCATAGAGCCCGGTGCACTGGGATCAGTGCTCATCCATCACCCTGCCCTACAGGGCCCCATACAGCCCTATATGGCTGCACTATATATCCCTCACCTGCTACATATGGCCCCATACGGCCCTATATGACTCCATACAGCCCCGTACAGCTTCAATGAGTCCAGTGCTCATCCCCCACACCCTACACTTGCAGACAGGCGGCACTCAATGGGGCAGCTCCCGGGAGCATCAGCCCCACAGCCGGGCTGCGCAGTGGGGCTGGGGGGTGGGAGGTGATGTTGTACCCAACAGAGGCAGAATCCCCACACATCCCCTGGGCTCTGGGCTCCATCCATCCCCTCCCTCCCTCCACCATCCCTCCCTCCCTCCTCCATCCCTCCTCCCTCCCTCCCCCCATCCTGACCCGGCCTCGCTCTGTCCCGCAGTTCCCGGATGAGACACTGCGCAGCGGTGAGCTGCTCAACATGATCGTGGCCGTCATCGACTCGGCGCAGGTGAGGTGGGAGCTGCTTGGGGGGGGGGGGGGGAGGGGCTGAAACCTCAAGGCATTGCTGTGCTCAGCCCCACTCCTAAGCTCCAGCCCCACTCCTGAGCTCAGCCCCACTCCTGAACTCAGCCCCACTCCTAAGCTCAGCCCCACTCCTGTGCTCAGCCCCCATGCCTGAGCTCCAGCCCCATGTCCCACCGACCCCCACGCCCCTCTGACCCCCCACGCCCCTCTGACCCCCCACTCTCCCCCACCACAGCTGCAGGAGCTGGTGTGCCACGTGATGATGGGGAACCTCGTCATGTTCCGCAAGGATTCGGTGCTCAACATCCTCAGTGAGTGCCGATCCCATACTCCCCACCGTCCCCGTGGGGTGGGTGCACAGCCCACGGCCCCACGAGCTCTGTGCCCCCCCCCCCACCTCCCCCATTGGGCTCCGTGGTGGTCCATCTCCCCACGCTGCTTTCCCACTCGGCTCTCCCATCGCAGCCTCGCTGCATGCAGGCAGCAGCCTCAGCCCGTTAATTAGCAGCTCATTAATTCCCCACCTCGGAGCATCACGCTCCTCCTCCTCTCCTCATGCCCCCCCCCAGTTCAGAGCCTGGACTGGGAGACGTTCGAGCAGTACTGCACGTGGCAGCTGTTCCTGGCGCACAGCATTCCCCTGGAGGCCATCATCCCCATCCTGCAGCACCTCAAGTACAAAGTGGGTGCTGCGTGGGGCTGCGTGGGGCTGTGCATGGCTGCGTGGGGCTGCGTGGGGCTGTGCATTACTGCTCGGTGCAGTGCCATGCATCACTGCTCGGTGCAGCGTTGCAGCACGCTGCCCGGCTCTGACTCGCTCTCTCCTTGCAGAGCACCCCGAGGCGCTGTCCTGTCTGCTGCTGCAGCTGCGCCGAGGAGAAGTGAGTGCTGTGGGGCAGCAGTGGGGGCACACGGCCCCATAGGGGCACCCAGCTATGGGGACACAGAGCCCCATAGGGGACACAGAGCCCCATAGGGACACAGAGCCCCATAGGGACACAGAGCCATGGGAACAGCTCTGGGGACATACTGCCGTAGGGTCACACAGCTATGGGGACAGTCGTGAGGATACAGGGCCATGGGGACATGTGGCCATAGGGACACACAGCTATGGGGACAAATGGTTATAGGGACACACAGCTATGGGGACACACAGATATGGGGACACACAGCCATGGGACACACAGCCATGAGGAGATATGGGCATATGGGGGCAGTTCTGGGGATAGATGGCCATGGGGACAAACAGCTATGGGCGCAAATGGTTATAGGGACACACAGCTATGGGGACACACAGCCATGGGGACAGACCCAGGGACACACAGCTATGGGGACACATGGCCATAGGGACACACGACTATGGGGACATGTGACCTTGGGGACACACAGCTATGGGGACAGTCCCAGCCATGGAGACATATGGGGACATACGGGGACACGTGGCCACAGGGACAGCTCTGGGGCCGCAGAGAGAAGTCGGCCGTGTGCCCCACTGCTGCCCCACTGCAGGCCCAGCGAGGAGATGGTGAAGATGTGCTGAGCCGCCCGTGCCACCCGGACGACCAGTTCACCACCAGCATCCTGCGGCACTGGGGGCTGAAGCACGACGACCTGCTGGCCGAGCACATCAAGGCGCTGCTCATCAAGAACAACAGCCTGCCCAGGAAGAGGCAGAGGTGAGCGGGGGGCTGGGGTGGGGGGGGGGAGGGGCGGAACGTGGGGGGTCCCCGTGGCCGTGGGACCCTAAGGTCGTATGTCCCCGTAGCTGGGTGTCCCTATGGTTGTGTGTCCCTATGGCCACGGAGTTCCCATGTGTCTGTATGGCTGTGTGTCCCTGGGACTGTCCCCATGGCCGTGTGTCCCCATAGCTGTGTGTCCCCATAGCTGTGTGTCCCCATGGCTGTGTGTCCCCATAGCTGTGTGTCCCTATAGCTGTGTGTCCCTGGGACTGTCCCCATGGCCGTGTGTCCCCATGGCCGTATGTCCCCATAGCCGTGTGTCCCCATAGCTGTGTGTCCCCATAGCAGCTGTGTGTCCCTACAGCTGTGTGTACCTGGGACTGTCCCCATGGCTGTGTGTCCCCATAGCTGGGTGTCCCCATAGCCGTGTGTCCCCATAGCTGGGTGTCCCTATAGTTGTGTCCCTATGGCCACGGAGTTCCCATGTGTCCCCATGGCTGTGTGTCCCTATAGCTGTGTGTCCCTGGGACTGTCCCCATAGCTGTGTGTCCCATAGCTGTCCCTGTGGCCGTGTGTCCCCATATGTCCCCATAGCCGTGTGTCCCTAAGGTCATATATCCCTATAGTCATGTGTCCCTATGGCCACGTGTCCCCATGGCTGTGTGTCCCCAGATCTGTCCCTGTGGCCATGTGTCCCCATATGTCTCTATGGCTGTGTGTCCCCGGGTCTGTCCCCATAGCTGTGTGTCCCTAAGGTCACGTGTCCCCATAGCTGTGTGTCCCTATGACCATTTTCCCCCATAGCTGTTTGTCCCCATGGCCATCTATCCCAGAACTGTCCCCATATGTCCCTATGGCCGCGTGTCCCCACCCCAGAGATGTCCCCCACGGCCACGTGTGTCCCCAGGAGTGATGGGGGGAAGATGGCAGGGGGGGGGGGGGGGGTGGGTGGGGATGGAGACGGGGTGGGGGTGTGGGGGGTCAGGAGGAGGGGTCCATGGCTGCCGACCCCGCAGGACCAACGGGCGCTCGCGCTCTGCCCCCAGCCTGCGCAGCTCCAGCAGCAAACTGGCCCAGCTCACCCTGGAGCAGATCCTGGAGCACCTGGACAGCCTGCGCCTCAACTGGCCAACACCAAGCAGAACTGTGCGTACCCCCCCCGGGGATGTGGGGGTGTGGGGATGGAGGAGGGGGGGGGGGGGTTGTGTTTGGGGGGCCGCCGTCTCACCGCTGCCCTGCAGTTTTCAGCCAGACGCCCATCCTGCAGGCCCTGCAGCACGTCCAGGCCAGCTGCGACGAAGCTCACAAGATGAAGTGAGCCCCCCACCCCCTCTCCCCCCCACCACAAGCCGCCCCACGGCCCCTCTCTCACCCCCTCCCCCCCCCTTTCCCCCCACTCCCCCCCCCCCCCCCAGGTTCAGCGATCTCTTCTCCCTGGCTGAGGAGTACGAGGACTCGTCCAGCAAACCCCCCAAGAGCCGCCGCAAGGCCGCCCTCGCCAGCCCCCGCAGCCGCAAGAGCGCCGCGCAGCCCCCGAACGCCGAGGAGGAGTCGGCGTCCAGCAGCGCCTCGGTGAGCGCGACCCCGCTGTGGGCCGGGACCCCTCGGGGGCTGGGGGGGGCCCTATGGGGCCGTGTGCCCCCCTGTGGGGCCCCTGGAGGACTCCTTGGTGGGTATGGGGCTGTGTGCTTCACTATGGGGCCAGTACCCCTTAGTGGGTGTGGGGCTGTGTGCCCCCCTATGGGGCCAGGACTCCTTGGTGGGTGTGGGGCTGTGTGCCCCTCTATGGGGCCAGGACTCCTTGGTGGTGTGGGGCTGTGTGCCCCCCTATGGGGCCAGGACTTCTTAGTGGGTGTGGGGCTGTATGCCCCTATGGGACTGTGTGTCCCTATGGGACTGTGTGCCCCTATGGGACTGTGTGCCCCTATGGGACTGTGGGGCTGTGTGCCCCCTGTGGGGCCGGGACCCCTTAGTGGGTATGGGGGCTGTGTGCTCCACTATGGGGCCAGGACCCCTTAGTGGATGTGGGGCTGTGTGCCCCCCTATGGGGCCAGGACTTCTTAGTGGGTGTGGGGCTGTATGCCCCTAATGGGACTGTGTGTCCCCCTGTGGGACTGTGTGCCCCCCTGTGGGGCCAGGACCCCTTAGTGGGTGTGGGGCTGTGTGCCCCTCTATGGGGCCAGGACTTCTTAGTGGGTGTGGGGCTGTATGCCCCTATGGGACTGTGTGTCCCCCTGTGGGACTGTGTGCCCCTCTATGGGGCCAGGACTCCTTGGTGGGTATAGGGCTGTGTGCCCCTGTGGGGCCGTGTGCCACCCTGTGGGGTTGGGAACCCTTAGTGGGTGTGGGGCCATGTGCCCTATGGGGCCGTGTGCCCTTGTGGGGCTGTGTGCCCCCTGTGGGGCCTGGACCCCTTGGTTGGTGTGGGGCCTTGTGCCCTTTTATGGGGGTTGGGACCCCTCAGTGGGGTGGGGAACCATGTATGCCCCCCTATGGGGCCAGGACACCACAGTGAGTGTGCAGCACTCCTCCCCCCCCACCCCCATGGGGCTGGGGACCCCTCGTTGGTTGTGGGGCCGGACCCCATTAACCGCCCCCCCCCGTTCCCCTCCCCCCCCGTCCCACAGGAGGAGGAGGACACCAAACCCAAGCCCGCCAAACGGAAGCGGAAGGGCTCCTCGGCAGTGGGCTCCGACAGCGACTGAAGCCCCCTCCCCTCCCCCCGCCCCTCCCCCACCCACAGCGCTGCGCTCCGTGCGCCCCCCGCGGTTCGAGCGCCCCCTCGTGGCGGTGGGGGGAAGTGCGCGCGTGTGCGTGCGTGCGTGTGTGCCCCCCGTACCCCCCCCCCCAGCACAGGAGGGAGTGGGGGGGGGTGGTCCTCAGTGTGCGTGTGTGGGATGGGGGGGTCCCACCCGGGGTTGGGGGGGGTGGTCCTCACCCCTCCCCCACCCCCACCGCTGTGATGTTCAGATGAGAGATGTAATAAAGGTGTGAGCAGTGCAGCTGTGGGTGATGGAGGGGGGGGGGGAGGGGAGAGGAGGTGGGAGGGGGGGGTTCTCGGGGGGAGGGTTCTCGGGGGGGGGGGGGGGAGGGGGTGTTCACGGTGCTCCCCCCCCCCCCCCCCCCACGTCCACCGGTGTCGGTGATTTTTAAGTGTTTTCATTTTTAAAAGCAATAAAACCTCTCGCACCGTTTTGTACCCCCGCGGCACCGCCCTGAGCGCTGACCCCCCCCCCGGACCCCCCCCCAACAACAACGCCATCGAGCCCCCCGGGGGGGCGGGGGGGAGCGGGGGGGGGAGGGGAGTGCGACCCAATTGGGGGGGAGGGGCAGTAGAGGGGGACTGTGTTGACCCAATGGAGGGGGTGGAGTTACTGGGGGGGGGGCTTTATGGGGCACTATGGGGGGGGTCAAAGTGGGTATGGGGGGGAGCAGTATGGGGTGTGACCCAATGGGGGGGGGGGGGTTGACTCCGTTGGGGGGGGCACGGGGGGGGTGAGTGTGACACGAAGTATGTGGGGGGGGGGGGGGGGGGGGATAATATGGGGGGGAGTGTGACCCAACGTGGGGGGGGGGGACACGGGTTGGGGGGGGGAAGCGTGACTCAACGGGTGCAGTGTGGTGGAGGGGGGGGCAATAAATATGGGGGGGGGTTAACCCAAAGAGGGGGGGGCACTATGGGGGGAGGGGGCGTGACCCCATGGGGTCGGGGGGTCAGTATGGGGTGGGGGTCAGCATGGGGGGATGTGACCCCGTGGGGTGGGGTGGGGTGGGGGGAGGCACGGGGGGGGGGCGGGGGTGATCCCATGGGGTGGGGGTTCACTATGGGGTGTGACCGCACGGGGATGCGGGGGGGGGGGTTCACGGGTGGGGGGGGTTGAGGGAATGTGACCCCAAAGGGTGCGGGGGACGGACGGACGGGGTCTCTTCCGGGTCCGACGATTTGACCGTGGGGGGGGGGGGGGGGCGCTGCGAGGGGGCGGGGCCAACGCAGGGGGCGGGGCGGGGGGCGGGGCCAGCTCGGGGGCGGGGCGGGGCCAGCTCGGGGCGGGGCGGGGGGCGGGGCGGTGTGTGTGCGGGATTTGAGGGGGGGGCGGGGGGGGTGCTCAGCGATGGCGCCGTGGGCGCTGTTGGTGGCGGTGGCGGCGGTGGCGGCGGTGGCGCTGCGGTGGCGGCGGCGTTGGGCGCCGCTTTGGGCGGACGCGGCGTTCGTGGCGCGGGCGGTGCGGTGCCGGCGGCGGCTGCTGCGGTGGCGGGGGGGGGGGAGGGGCGGCTGCGCGGGGGTGAGGGGGGGACTTTGGCGGAGCGTTTCGTGCGGGCGGCGCGGGCGGAGCCGCAACGGCCGTTCCTGAGGGTCCCGGGGGCACGGTGCGGTACGGGCGGGCGGCGGAGCGGGTGACGCGCGTGGCTCGCGCGTTGCGGGAGCGCCCCCTGGCGGGGGGGGAAAAACTGCGGCCGCGCGTGGCCGTGGGGCTCCTGGCGGGAATTCACCCGAGTTCGTGTGGGGTTGCTCGGGCTGATGGCGATCGGAGCCCGACCCGCGTTTCTCAGCCCGCGCTGCGCCCCGCGGCGCTGCGGCACTGCCTGAAAGAGTGCGGGGCGAGGCCGTGCTCGTGGCACACGGTGAGGGGGGGAGGGGCAGGGGGGGGAGGGGGGTGTAGAGGGGGGGAGTGGGGTGTGGGGAGTGCGGGGTTTGTGGGGGGTGTGGGGTGAGAGTGGGATGTAGGGGGTGTATGGGGTCTGTGGGGTGGGGGGGATGGGGGAATGGGGCGTAGAGCGTTTAGGGATGTGGGGGGGGGGGTCTGTGGGGTGTGGGGTGAGTGTGGGATGTATGGGGTGTAGAGCATTTAGGGGGTGTGGTGGGGGGCGAGTGAGTGTGGGATGTAGGGGGTGTATGGGGTTTTGGGGTGAGAATGGGATGTAGGGGGTGTGGGGGGTTTGTGGGGTGGGGATGGGTTAAGTGTGGGATGTAGGGGGTGTATGGGGTCTGTGGGGTGTGGGGCAAATGGGGTGTAGAGCATTTAGGGGGGTGTGGGGGGGGGGAGTGTGGGATGTAGGGGGGTGTGTGGGGTCTCTGGGGCGTGTATGGGATGGAGGGTGTGCAGGGTGGGGGTCTGTGGGGCTCCTTTGGGGGTGGGTGCGGTGTCTCTGAGGTGATTATAGGGTCGGTGTGGGGGGGTCCGGCGTCTCCGGGCCGTGTGGGGTCTCACGGGGTCTGTGGGGTCTCTGTGGGACAGACGCGTGGCAGCGATGGGGGTTGGGGGGGTCGGGGGGGGGGGGTTAACCCGGCGCGTTCTCGCAGAGCTGTTCGGAGCGGTGGAGCCACTCGTGACCGAACTGCTCGAGGACGGCGTGGCCGTGTGGGTGATGGGGGGGGGGGGCGGTCCGTACCCCCCCGGGGGTTGAGGCGCTCGGCGACGTTTCGGAAACGGATCCGGAGGAGACGGAAACGGAGCGGTTCTGGAGACCGCCGGATATGGGGGAAACGGCGCTGTACATCTTCACCTCCGGCACCACGGGTGGGGGGCGTGGGGGGCGTGGAGGGGAGGGGTGTGGGTTGGGGGGGGGTGGGGGGGGGGGGGTCATTGCCGCTTTTTCCCGCAGGGCTCCCCAAGCCGCCCCGCGTGTCCCACCTGAAGGGCGGTGATGTGTTTGGGTTTCTATGAGCTCGTGGGAGCCCACGGACGCGACGTCGTGTACCTGGCGCTGCCGCTGCACCACACGGCCGGAGCGCTGCTGGGCATCGCCGGCTGCATCGGCATCGGTCAGAATGGGGGGGAGGGGGGGGGGGGGGGGGGTGGGGGGGTGGGGGGCGGGGGAGGGGCAGGTCGCACCCCCCACACACACCCCGCCCCCCCTCCCCTCCCTTTCACGGGGGTGCTCAAAGCGTGACCCCACCCCTCGGTGGTTTTAGGGGGGGAGGGGTCCGGGGTGGAGTTGCGGGGTCGCGGTGGAGCTGATCACCCCCTCCCCCCAATAACACACAGCTTTCCTTGAGCCCCCCCCCACCCAACCCGCGGGGGGGGGTGGGGGGGGTCAGAGGGGGCGACCCATCGGTGTTTAGGGGGAAGGGGGTTGGGGAGATAAAGCGATGTATATGGGATGGGGGGGAGGGTTGGAATATCTGGGATGGCATTGCGGGGTCGCGGTGGAGCTGACCCCCCCCCCCCCCCCCTCCCCGCCCTTTCCCCGACCCACCCTCCCCCCTCAACCTCACCCTCTGCCTGGGGGGGGGGGTCAAGGGGGTTACCCCATCCGCCGTGGTTTTATGGGGGAGGGATTTAGGTGGGGGGTGGGAGGGGAGACCTTTGCGCTGTGTGGGCTAAACCGGTGTATATCGGGGGAGAGGGGGGGGGCTCCGAGATGGCGGTGCGGGTCGCGGTGGATCTGACCCCCCCTCCCCCCCCTCCCCCTCCCCCCCCCAGGAGCCACGTGCGTTCTGCGTGAGAAGTTCTCCGCCTCTCAGTTCTGGGACGAGTGCTGCGCGGAGGGGGTGACGGTGCTGCAGTACATCGGGGAGCTGTGCCGCTATCTGCTCCATCAGCCGCCGGTCCGGGGGTGGGGGGGAGGGGGGGGGTGGCAGGTAGGTTTTGGGGCGACACGACCCGCGCTGACCCCCCCCCCCCACTCCATCCCCGCAGCGCCCCGCGGAGCGGCGGCACACGCTGCGTTTTGGCCGTGGGCAGCGGCCTCAGGGCCGATGTGTGGAAGGGGTTCGTGCGGCGCTTGGGGCCGTCCGCATCGTGGAGACGTACGGGATGAGCGAGGGCAACGTGACGCTCTTCAACTACAACACGGACGCCCGGCGCCGTGGGGCGGAGCAGCTGCATCTATAAGGTGCGGGGAGCCGGGGTGGGGTGGGGTGGGGTGGAAGGGGGGGGGGGGGGTCGTGGTGCCACCCCCCCCCCCCCCCGCCTCCCATCGCCGCGTCGTGAAACCTCCCCCCCCGCCCCGCAGCTCTTTCGCCCTTTGAGATCGTGCGCTACGACGTCGCGGAGGGAGCGCCGGTGCGGGATGGGAGGGGGCGGTGCATCCGCGTGCGGCCCGGTGAGGGGGGGGGGAATGGGGGGGGGGGGGTTGGGGGGGAGGGGCGTCCGTGTGCTGCCCGGTGAGGGGGGGGGGGGAGGGAGGGGGAGGGGCGTCCGTGTGCGGCCCGGTGGGGGGGGGGGGGCATCCGTGTGCGGCCTGGTGAGGGGGGGTGGAAATGGGGGGGGGTGGGAGGGATGAGATGAAATGGAGATGGGATAGTGGGGTGGGGATGGGATGGCAAATGGGTTGGGGTGGGAATGGGGACGAGAGTGGGATTAGGATGGCAATGGGGTGTGGATGGATGGATTGAGGATGGGATTGGGTTGGGATAGGATGGGAACGGGATGGGATTGGGATTGGATTGGGGTGGGGATGGGAATGGGTGGGATCTGGGATGGGGATGAGATGCAATGCAGTCGGGAAGTGGGATGAGATTGGGGTGGGAATGGGTAAAGCGGAGCTGGGAAGTGGGAATGGGATGGTGTGGGATTGGGGTGGGAACTGGGATGGAGTGAGTTGGGGATGAGATTGGGGTGGGGGTGGAAACTGGAATAGGGATGGATGAAGATGAGATTGGGATGGGGATAATGGGATGGGATGGGGGTGGGGTGGGATGGAGGGGAGGGGATGGGATGAGAGGGGAGGGGGAGGAGGGATGAGAGGAGGGAGGGGAGGGGAGGGGATGAGAGGGGAGGGGAGGGATGAGAGGGGAGGGGAGGGATGGGAGGGGAGGGGAGGGGATGGGAGGGGAGGGGAGGGGATGGGAGGGGAGGGGAGGGGATGGGAGGGGAGGGGAGGGATGAGAGGGGAGGGAGAGGGGATGAGAGGGGAGGGGAGGGATGAGAGGGGAGGGATGGGAGGGGAGGGGATGGGATGAGAGGGGAGGGGAGGGGAGGGGATGGGATGGGAGGGGAGGGGATGGGAGGGGAGGGGATAGGATGGGAGGGGAGGGAATGGGAGGGGAGGGGATGGAGGGGAGGGGAGGGGATGGGGAGAGGGAGTGGATGAGAGGGGAGGGGATGATGGCGCTGACGCTGCGGTGTCGGTGTCCCCAGGAAGCCGGGGCTGCTGATCGCTCCGGTGACGCCGCGGACGCCGTTCCTGGGCTACGCGGGCGGGCGGGAGCGGTCGGAGCAGAAACTGCTGCGTGGGGTCTTCGCGGAGGGGGACACGTTCTTCAGCACCGGGGATCTCATGGAGGAGGACAGCGACGGATTCGTGCGCTTCTGCGGACCGCACCGGGGACACCTTCCGGTGGGCACCGCCCCACGGCCCTGTGGGACACGGGGACCTATGGGACACAGAGCCCTATGGGACACAGAGCCCTATGGGACACGGGGACCTATGGGACATGGGGCCCTATGGGACACAGAGCCCTATGGGACACGGGGGTCCTATGGGACACGGGGACTATGGGACACAGAGCCCTATGGGACATGGGGGACCTATGGGACACAGGGCCCTATGGGACCGGGGACCTATGGGACACAGGGCCCTATGGGACACAGAGCCCTATGGGACACAGGGCCCTATGGGACACAGCCCTATGGGACACAGAGCCCTATGGGACACGGGGTCCTATGGGACACAGGGCCCTATGGGACACGGGGCCCTATGGGGACACAGAGCCCTATGGGACACGGGGACCTATGGGACACGGGGCCCTATGGACACGGGGCCCTATGGGACACAGAGCCCTATGGGACACGGGGGCCCTATGGGACATGGGGACCTATGGACATGGGGACCTATGGGACACGGGGTTCTATGGGACACGGGGACCTATGGGACATGGGGACCTATGGGACACGGGGTCCTATGGGACACGGGGGACCTATGGGACACGGGGACCTATGGACACAGGGCCCTATGGGACACAGAACCCTATGGGACACAGAGCCCTATGGGACACGGGGACCTATGGGACACAGAGCCCTATGGGACACGGGGACCTATGGGACCGGGGACCTATGGGACACAGGGCCCTATGGGACACAGAGCCCTATGGGACACAGAACCCTATGGGATACAGAGCCCTATGGGACACAGAGCCCTATGGGACACAGAGCCCTATGGGACACGGGGCCCTATGGGACACAGAGCCCTATGGGACACGGGGACCTATGGGACACAGGGCCCTATGGGACACAGAGCCCTATGGACATGGGGACCTATGGACATGGGGGCCTATGGGACACGGGGACCTATGGGACACAGAGCCCTATGGGATACAGAGCCCTATGGGACACAGAGCCCTATGGGACACGGGGACCTATGGGACACGGGGACCTATGGACACAGAGCCCTATGGGACACAGAGCCCTATGGGACACAGAGCCCTTTGGACACAGAGCCCTATGGGACACGGGGGACTATGGGACACAGAGCCCTTTGGGACACAGAGCCCTATGGGACACAGAGCCCTATGGGACACAGAGCCCTATGGGACACGGGGACCTATGGGACACAGGGCCCTATGGGACACAGAGCCCTATGGGACACAGAGCCCTATGGGACACGGGGACCTATGGGACACAGAGCCCTATGGGACACAGAGCCCTTTGGGACACAGAGCCTGTGGGACACAGAGCCCTATGGGACACAGAGCCCTATGGGACACAGAGCCCTATGGGACACGGGGACCTATGGGACACAGGGCCCTATGGGACACAGAGCCCTATGGGACACGGGGACCTATGGGACACGGGGCCCCTATGGGACACAGAGCCCTATGGGACACGGGGACCTATGGGACACAGGGCCCTATGGGACACGGGGACCTATGAGACCCTCACCGCTATGGGACCCACAGCCCTATGGGACCCACATCCCCCCTGCCCGGGGCTGCTGACCCCCCCTTTCCCCCCCCTCTTAGGTGGAAGGGGGAGAACGTGTCCACCATGGAGGTGGCGGAGGTGCTGACGGCGCACGCATCGCTGCAGGACGCCACAGTGTATGGGGTCACCGTGCCAGGTACGGCCTAACCCTGACCCCAACCCCCCCCCCCAGCACACAGCGGTGCCCCCACTCTGCTGTATCCCCCCCCCAAAGGTCACGAGGGCCGCGCGGGGATGGCAGCCGTGGTGCTGCGTCCCGGGTGGGACCTGACGGCCCTGGGCTGTACCGACACGTGGCCGCCGCGCTGCCGCCCTACGCACGGCCCCGCTTCCTCCGCCTGCAGGTACGGGGACGGGGGGGTTTGGGGGGTGACACCGGTGGGGGGGGGACGTGGGGGGGCCTGGGTGTGAGAGGGGACAGGGTGATCCAGTTTGGGGTCATGGGGTGACCCCAGTATGAGAGGGAATGGGGTGGCCTCAGTGTGGGTCATGGGGTGACCTCAGTGTGAGAGGGAAGGGGGTGACCCCGGTGTGGGGGGACATGGGGTGACCTCAGTGTGGGGAGGGAAGGGGGTGACACTGGTTGGGGTGAGGGGGGGGGGGCATGGGGTGACCTCAGTGTAGGAGGGAAG